>NW_025756195.1:5000-6808 GCF_021184085.1 Oncorhynchus gorbuscha
CATATACTGAATTAGCGGGTCACTAGTACAGTCTGCAGCATCCGGCTTCACCCTACTAGAATCTGAAGTCAAATGTCTACTGTTTGCTGATGATCTGGTGCTTCTGTCCTCAACCAAGGAGGGCCTACAGCAGCACCTAGATCTTCCTGCACATATTCTGTCAGACCTGTGTCCTGACAGTAAATCTCAGTGAGACAAAAAATAATGGTGTTCCAAAAGGTCCAGTCACCAGGACCACAAATACAAATTCCATCTAGACACCGTTGCCCTAGAGCACACAAAAAGCTATGCATACCTTGGCCTAAACATTAGCGCCACAGGTAACTTCCACAAAGCTGTTAATGATCTGAGAGACAAGGCAAGAAGGGCATTCTATGCCATCAAAAGAAACATAAATTTCAACATACCAATTAGGATCTGGCTAAAAATACTTGAATCAGCCATAGAGGCCCATTGCCCTTTATGGTTGTGAGGTCTGGGGTCCGCTCACCAACCAAGAATTCACAATATGGGACAAACACAAATTGAGACAAATTACATGCAGAATTCTGCAAAAATATCCTCCTGTACAACGTAGAACACCAAATAATGCATGCAGAGGCAGAAATTAGGCCGATAATACTAATTATCAAAATCCAAGAAAAAGAGCCTTTAAATTCTACAACCACCTAAAAGGCGATTCCCAAACTGACTACTTAACAAAGCCATCACCTACAGAGAGATGAACCTGTGGAAGTTCGCCTAAGCAAGCTGGTCCTGGGGCTCTGTTCACAAACACAAACACACCCCACAGGTCCAGGACAACAGCACAATTAGACCCAACCAAATCATGAGAAAACAAAAGATAATTACTTGACACATTGGAAATAATGAACAATAAAACAAAGCAAACTAGAATGCTATTTGGCCTAAACAGACTCAGTGAGCATAGCACGCTGAAAGGCCGCCAAACAGACTCAGTGAGCATAGCCTTGCTATTGAGAAAGGCCGCCAAACAGACTCAGTGAGCATATCCTTGCTATTGAGAAAGCCGCCAAACAGACTCAGTGAGCATAGCCTTCCTATGTGAGTAAGGCCGCCAAACAGACTCAGTGAGCATAGCCTTGCTATTGAGAAAGGCCGCCGTAGACAGACATAGCTCTCAGGAGAAGATGATGTGAAATGAGGTGGAAACTGAGCTGCACTTCCTAACCTCCTGCCCAATGTATGACCATATTAGAGACACACTATTTCCTCAGATTACACAGACCCACAAAGAATTAGAAAACAAACCCAATTTTGATAAACTCCCATATCTACTGGGTGAAATACCACAGTGTGTCATCACAGCAGCAAGATGTGTGACCTGTTGCTACGAGAAAAGGGCAACCAGTGAAGAACAAACACCATTGTAAAACAACCCATATTTATGCTTATTCATTTCATCTTGTGTCCTTTAACTATTTATACATTGTATATATATATATATATATATATAATATGACATTTGTAATGTCTTTATTATTTTGTAACTTCTGTGAGTGTAATGTTTACTGTTCATTTTTATTGTTAATTTTTATTTTGTGTTTATTATCTATTTCACTTGTTTTTTGCTTAAGTGTTAACTACATGTTTCCCATGCCAATAAAGCCCCTTGAATTGAATTGAAATTGACAGAAGGGAGAGCGAGAGAGCGAGAGAAGAGAGAAAGAGAGAGAAAGAGAGAGACAGAGAGAGACAGAGAGAGAGAGAGAGAAGAGAGAGAGAGAGACGAGAGAGAAAGAGAGAGAGACAGAGAGACAGAGAGACAGAGAGACAGAGAGAGACAG
>NW_025756196.1:0-6807 GCF_021184085.1 Oncorhynchus gorbuscha
TCCTCCTCCTCCTCCTCCTCCTCCTCCTCCTCCTCCTCCTCCTCCTCCTCCTCCTCCTCCTCCTCCTCCTCCTCCTCCTCCTCTCCTCCACATAGTTAGAGCTACTATGTACGCGTGTTATTAACCTCGTTCTCTGTCAGAGCTATTCACTTTCTAGGCCAATAGGGGCAGGTGTCTGCCAGGAATACCTGACAATGAAACCAGAGAAAGAGAAAACAACGTAAAAACTGAACAGAAAATCCGTGATGAAGGGGAACAGGTTACGGAAAATGGGTGTTAAATGACAGCATTGCATTGTAGATGCTGTAACTCTGCAAATGGATCTGGTTCTTCCTGTACATAGCTCCACATTGATCTGGTACTTCCTGTATATAGCTCCACATTGATCTGGTACTTCCTGTATATAGCTCCACATTGATCTAGTTCTTCCTGTATATATTCCACATTGATCTGGTACTTCCTGTATATAGCTCCACATTGAGATTCTGGTACTTCCTGTATATAGTGCCATTGATCTGGTACTGTACTCCTCGTATATAGCTCCACATTGATCTGTACTTCCTGTATATAGCTCCACATTGATCTGGTACTTCCTGTATATAGCTCACATTGATCTGCAGCTTCTCATATAGCTCCACATTGAACTGGTACTTCCTGTATATAGCTCCACATTGATCTGGTACTTCTCGTATATAGCTCCACATTGATCTGATACTTGTACATAGCTCACACATTGATCTGGTACTCCCTGTATATAGCTCCACATTGATCTGGTAATGATACTTCCTGTATATAGCTCTACATTGATCTGGTACTTCCTGTATATAGCTCCACATTGATCTGGTACTCCTGTATATAGCTCCACATTGATCTGGTACTGGTACTTCCTGTATATAGCTCCACATTGATCTGGTACTTCATGTATATAGCTCCACATTGATCTGGTACTCCCTGTATATAGCTCCACATTGATCTGGTACTTCCTGTATATAGCTCCACATTGATCTGGTACTTCCTGTATATAGCTCCACATTGATCTGGTACTCCCTGTATATAGCTCCACATTGATCTGGTACTTCCTGTATATAGCTCCATATTGATCTGGTACGTCCTGTATATAGCTCCACATTGATCTGGTACTTCCTGTACATAGCTCCACATTGATCTGGTACTTCCTGTACATAGCTCCACATTGATCTGGTACTCCCTGTATATAGCTCCACATTGATCTGGTAATGATACTTCCTGTATATAGCTCCACATTGATCTGGTACTTCCTGTATATAGCTCCACATTGATCTGGTACTCCCTGTATATAGCTCCACATTGATCTGGTACTGGTACTTCCTGTATATAGCTCCACATTGATCTGGTACTTCATGTATATAGCTCCACATTGATCTGGTACTCCCTGTATATAGCTCCACATTGATCTGGTACTTCCTGTATATAGCTCCACATTGATCTGGTACTTCCTGTATATAGCTCCACATTGATCTGGTACTTCCTGTATATAGCTCCACATTGATCTGGTACTTCCTGTATATAGCTCCACATTGATATGGTACTTCCTGTATATAGCTCCACATTGATCTGGTACTTCCTGTATATAGCTCCACATTGATCTGGTTCTTCCTGTATATAGCTCCACATTGATCTGGTACTGGTACTTCCTGTATATAGCTCCACATTGATCTGGTACTTCCTGTATATAACTCCCACATTGATCTGGTACTTCCTGTTTAGAGCTCCATTCTACTTGCCTTTATTCCTCTTATGCTTCTATTTAATTTTATTTTTAAACTCGACATTGTTGGGAATGGATAGTGAACAAGCATTCGATGGTAAAGTCTACAAATGTGAGAAATAAAAGTAGATTTGATTTGAATGTTTTTGTTCTCTTATACGTTAGGCTTCATTCTGTAATTTAGGAGTCTTCATAAAGATGTTAAAAATAGACATTTAATTGTTTGTTCTGAACATCTCTACAGCATCTTGTTTTTTCAGTGAACTTTGTTACAGCCAGAATGTGTATTGTACATTCATCACACCACTGTAACTGCCTCTAGCTATTGTTACGAGACTCACTAATTGGTTCTATTCCTGATCTACTGTGTGTAACTATACTGCGTCTTTGTACTGTCTGTTCTTTGGGAAACTACGTCTCAATACCATTCATTCTAATTGGTTCTATTCCTGATCTACTGTGTGTAACTATACTGCGTCTTTGTACTGTCTGTTCTTTGGGAAACTACGTCTCAATACCATTCATTCTAATTGGTTCTATTCCTGATCTACTGTGTGTAACTATACTGCGTCTTTGTACTGTCTGTTCTTTGGAAACTACGTCTCAATACCATTCATTCTAATTGGTTCTATTCCCTGATCTACTGTGTGTAACTATACTGCGTCTTTGTACTGTCTGTTCTTTGGGAAACTACGTCTCAATACCATTCATTCTAATTGGTTCTATTCCTGATCTACAGTGTGTAACTATACTGCGTCTTTATACTGTCTGTTCTTTGGGAAACTACGTCTCAATACCATTCATTCTAATTGGTTCTATTCCTGATCTACTGTGTGTAACTATACTGCGTCTTTGTACTGTCTGTTCTTTGGGAAACTACGTCTCAATACCATTCTATGGAAAATGTGGAGAACTGATTTGCATTATGTGTTATTAGCGTTCATTCTATAAGTAAACACAGAATGTTTTTTCTTCTGAGGAAGTTGTTGACCTGTAACCATGGAACACTAGGTGACGAGGTCACTATTTATCCTCGAGCACTTGAGACGACACGGAACAGAGAGAACAAAACTTCTAACGAATGTATGTTATAGGTTCTAGTACAAAAGCTCAGCTGCAGTAATATAATATCTAATATCCTGTAACCAGATAACACTATGTGATGGTATAGATAACACTATGTGATGGTATAGATAACACTATGTGATGGAATAGATAACACTATGTGATGGTATAGATAACACTATGTGATGGAATAGATAACACTATGTGATGGAATAGATAACTTCTATGTGATGGTATAGATAACACTATGTGATGGTATAGATAACACATGTGATGGTAAGATAACACTATGTGAATAGATAACACTATGTGATGGAATAGATAACACTATGTGATGGAATAGATAACACTATGTGATGGTATAGATAACACTATGTGATGGAATAGATAACACTATGTGATGGTATAGATAACACTATGTGATGGTATAGATAACACTATGTGATGGAATAGATAACACTATGTGATGGTATAGATAACACTATGTGATGGTATAGATAACACTATGTGATGGTATAGATAACACTATGTGATGGTATAGATAACACTATGTGATTGAATAGATAACACTATGTGATGGAATAGATAACACTATGTGATTGTATAGATAACACTATGTGATGGTATAGATAACACTATGTGATGGTATAGATAACACTATGTGAAGCCCGTCCTAGATAACACTATGTGATGGTATAGATAACACTTTGATGGTATAGATAACAGCGTGATGGTATAGATAACCTATGTGATGGTATAGATAACACTATGTGATGGTATAGTCAGTATGTGTTTGGCTCCTTTTCCCCCAGCCCTCTCTGATCCGTAACAAGGCTGGTGTTCAGTTTTTTCTTCCTCAATCAGATAAAGCCCGTCCTCGGACCCCTGCTGAGTAGATTTGAATAGGGCAGCGTGCTCCGCAGCCTCGCTGGTGGTGGGGACACTGATCATGAACTCCCGTGTTTGTCCCCTCCCTCTGCCTCCCTCTGACTCCCCCTGACTCCCTGACTCTCCCTGTTTCCCCCTGCCTCTCCGTCTCGTCCTGTCTCCCCCTGCCTCTCCCTGTCTCCCCCTGCCTCCCCGTCTTGTCCTGTCTCCCCTTGCCGCCTCCCAGTCACCCCTGCCTCCCCAGTAGTCCCCCTGCCTCCCCGTCTCGTCCTGTTCCTCCCCTGCCTCTCCCTGTCTCGGCCCTGTCTCTCCCTGCCTCTCCCTGTCTCTGCTTCCCCTGTCTCCCCTGCTTCCCCCAGTCCCCCCTGCCTCCCCGTCCCGTCCTGTCTCCCCCTGCCTCCCCCAGTCTCCCCTGCCTCCCCCATCTCGTCCTGTTCCTCCCCTGCCCTCCCCAGTCACCCCTGCCTCCCCAGTCTCCCCTGCCTCCCCATCTCGTCCTGTCTCCCTGCCTCCCAGTCTCCCCTGCCTCCCCTCAAGTGTCGTCCTGTTCCTCCTGCCTCCCCCCCACTCTCCCCTGCCTCCCGTCTCGTCCTGGTCTCTGCCTCCCCGTCTCGTCCTGTCTCCTCTCTCTGCCTCCCCGTCTCGTCCTGTCTCCCCTGCCTCCTCGTCTCGCCCTGTCTCCCCTGCCTCCCCGTCTCGTCCTGTTCCTCCCCTGCCTCCCCGCCTCGTACTGCTCCCCCCCTGCCTCCCCATCTCGTCCTGTCTCCCCTGCCTTCCCCTCTCGTCCTATCTCCCCTGCCTCCCCACCCGTCCTGTTCCTCCCTGCCTCCCCGTCTCGCCCTGTCTCCCCTGCCTCCCTTGTCTCCCGCCTCTTAGCTCCCCTGCCTCCCCGTCTGTCCTGTCTCCCCCCTGGCCTCCCCTGTCTCCCCTCCTCGCCCTATCTCCCCCCCCTGCCTCCCCACCTCGCCCTGTTCCTCCCTGCCTCCCCGTCTCGCCCCTCTGCCCCCCCCTGTCTCCCTGCCTCCCTCAGTCTCCCCTGCCTTCCCTCTCTGTCTCCCTCTGCCTCCCCGTTTCCCCGTCCTGTCTCCCTCTGCCTCCCCCGCCTGTCCTGTCTCCTCTCTGCCTCCCCTAGAGACCTCTCCAACACACCAGGTCTCCCCCTGCCTCCCACGCCTCCTCCTGTTCTCCCTGCCTCTGAGAGACTCCAACACACAGCAGGAGATAACACGCTCCTTGTAGGAGGAGTGAGAGACCCAACACACAGCAGGAGATAACACGCCCTCCTTGTAGGAGGAGTTAGAGACCCAACACACAGCAGGAGATAACACGCTCCTTGTAGGGAGGAGTTAGAGACTCCAACACACAGCAGGAGATAACACGCTCCTTGTAGGAGGAGTTAGAGACCCAACACACAGCAGGAGATAACACGCTCCTTTTGTAGGAGGAGTGAGAGACTCCAACACACAGCAGGAGATAACACGCCTCCTTGTAGGAGGAGTTAGAGACCCAACACACAGCAGGAGATAACACGCCTCCTTGTAGGAGGAGTTAGAGACCCAACACGCGGCAGGAGATAGAGAGGGGAGGGTCGGCTGTTGATACACCGAAACAAATCTGAAAAGTGAATAATCATGGACAGAAAGATCTGGAATTCCTGTCCATCTGTCTGTCTGTCTGTCTATCTGTCTGTGGCTAATTGTCTTTCCTTGAATCTCTCAACCACACATTGCAGTCAACCACACATCCCAGTCAACCACACATTGCAGTCAACCACACATCCCAGTCAACCACACATTGCAGTCAACCACACAACCCAGTCAACTACACATTCCAGTCAACAACACAATACAGTCAACCACACATTGCAGTCAACCACATCATCCAGTCAACCACACAATCCAGTCAACCACACATTCCAGTCAAACACCCAGTCAAACACCCAGTCAACCACACAGTCAACCACACCACACAGTCAACCCCACCTCCCAGTCAACCACACCTCCCAGTCAACCACACCATTTAGTCAACCACACCATCCAGTCAACCACACCATCCAGTCAACCACACCATCCAGTCAACCACACCATCCAGTCAACCACACCATCCAGTCAACCACACCATTTAGTCAACCACACTATTTAGTCAACTACACCATCCAGTCAACCACACCATTCAGTCAACCACACCATCCAGTCAACCACACCATTTAGTCAACCACACCATCCAGTCAACCACACCACCCAGTCAACCACACCATTTAGTCAACCACACCATCCAGTCAACCACACCACCCAGTCAACCACACCATCCAGTCAACCACACTATTTAGTCAACCACACCACCCAGTCAACCACACTATTTAGTCAACCACACTATTTAGTCAACCACACCACCCAGTCAACCACACCATCCAGTCAACCACACTATTTAGTCAACTACACCATCCAGTCAACCACACCATCCAGTCAACCACACCATCCAGTCAACCACACCACCCAGTCAACCACACCATCCAGTCAACCACACTATTTAGTCAACCACACCATCCAGTCAACCACACTATTTAGTCAACCACACCATCCAGTCAACCACACTATTTAGTCAACCACACCATCCAGTCAACCACACTATTTAGTCAACCACACTATTTAGTCAACCACACCACCCAGTCAACCACACCATCCAGTCAACCACACCACCCAGTCAACCACACCATTTAGTCAACCACACCACCCAGTCAACCACACCATCCAGTCAACCACACCATCCAGTCAACCACACCACCCAGTCAACCACACCATTTAGTCAACCACACCACCCAGTCAACCACACCCATCCAGTCAACCACACCATCCAGTCAACCCACACCACCCAGTCAACCACACCATTTAGTCAACCACCATCCAGTCAACCACACCACCCAGTCCAGCCACACCATCCAGTCAACCCACCACCCAGTCCAGCCACCATTTAGTCAACCACACCACCCAGTCAACCACACCATCCAGTCAACCACACCATCCAGTCCAACCACCATCCAGTCAACCACACCACCCAGTCAACCACACCATTTAGTCAACCACACCACCCAGTCAACCACACCACCC
>NW_025756197.1:5000-6807 GCF_021184085.1 Oncorhynchus gorbuscha
ATACCTAACACTACACCTCCTATAGGTACAGTACAGCTACAACAGATACCTAACACTACACCTCCTATAGGTACAGTACAGCTACAACAGATACCTAACACTACACCTCCTATAGGTACAGTACAACATCACTAGTACAACATCACTAGTACAGCTACAACAGATACCTAACACTACACCTGATAAACGTACTCACATAGTTATTCTGGTAGTCACATACTGACCACACAATACACCCATCAGTGTTGGTCTCTATTCCACTTCAAAGGGATCAACATTAAATTCATTAATACCCTCTGAATTGAAATGGGATTGGACCCCAACCATGATTCCTGTGCCTCCATTCAATTAATGAGCAGAAAAGTCCATACCCTCTGAATTGAAATGGGATTGGACCCCAACCCTGATTCCTGTATCTCCATGTTGTAAGCACAGCTCCTACCAGAACATCCTGTCAAACCCATGTTGACATCCACACCTTCCTGTCTGTCCTCCCCTGTAGGTTCCGTATGCGCCAGGTGAACATAGTGGGGACCAGTCCTCCCAGCCAGCCCTCTAGGAAGATCCAGACCCTGCAGGCACCTCCAGATATCTCCCCCTACAACGTCACCCTCCGAACAGCCTCAGAGACCAGCCTCTGGCTCCGATGGGTGGTGCGTCCTGACTAGATTGTTTTCCTCATAAGGGCACAAAGGAACACAGACATGCATGTACACAATATCTGTTTCTCTGTCAGGCAGTCTCTGTTTCTCTGTTTCTCTGTTTCTCTGTTTCTCTGTCAGGCAGTCTCTGTTTCTCTGTTTCTCTGTTTCTCTGTTTCTCTGTTTCTCTGTCAGGCAGTCTCTGTTTCTCTGTTTCTCTGTTTCTCTGTCAGGCAGTCTCTGTTTCTCTGTTTCTCTGTTTCTCTGTCAGGCAGTCTCTGTTTCTCTGTTTCTCTGTTTCTCTGTCTCTCTGTTTCTCTGTTTCTCTGTTTCTCTGTTTCTCTGTTTCTCTGTTTCTCTGTCAGGCAGTCTCTGTTTCTCTGTTTCTCTGTTTCTCTGTCAGGCAGTCTCTGTTTCTCTGTTTCTCTGTTTCTCTGTCAGGCAGTCTCTGTTTCTCTGTTTCTCTGTTTCTCTGTTTCTCTGTCAGGCAGTCTCTCTGTTTCTCTGTTTCTCTGTTTCTCTGTCAGGCAGTCTCTGTTTCTCTGTTTCTCTGTTTCTCTGTTTCTCTGTTTCTCTGTTTCTCTGTTTCTCTGTCAGGCAGTCTCTGTTTCTCTGTTTCTCTGTTTCTCTGTCAGGCAGTCTCTGTTTCTCTGTTTCTCTGTTTCTCTGTCAGGCAGTCTCTGTTTCTCTGTTTCTCTGTTTCTCTGTCAGGCAGTCTCTGTTTCTCTGTTTCTCTGTTTCTCTGTTTCTCTGTTTCTCTGTTTCTCTGTCAGTCAGTCTCTGTTTCTCTGTTTCTCTGTTTCTCTGTTTCTCTGTCAGTCTGTCTCTGTCTCTCTGTCAGTCTGTCTGTTTCTCTGTCAGTCCGTCTCTGTCTCTCTGTTTCTCTGTCAGTCAGTCTCGGTCTCTCTGTCTCTCTGTCAGTCAGTCTCTGTATCTCTGTTTCTCTGTCTCTCTGTATCTCTGTTAGTCAGTCTCTGTTTCTCTGTATCTCTGTTAGTCAGTCTCTGTTTCTCTGTATCTCTGTTAGTCAGTCTCTGTTTCTCTGTATCTCTGTTAGTCAGTCTCTGTTTCTCTGTATCTCTGTTAGTCAGTCTCTGTTTCTCTGTATCTCTGTTTCTCTAGTCAGTCTCTGTCTCTTCTGTATCTCTGTCCTAGTCAGTCTCTGT
>NW_025756198.1:0-6803 GCF_021184085.1 Oncorhynchus gorbuscha
TTGTTATGCAGGTGAATGAGGACCCAAAAGCGACTTGGCGAAAACAGAGTTTTAATCCAGTAAAGTTACTTTTACAACAAAAGGCATAATACCACTTTAATGACGAACAGACTGAGGACTTGATCACAACTGCAGGTTGCCTCGAAGGCACTTGAACGAGCAGACTTCAGACACCTGCTCACCACGCAGCATCTGAGGAAACATCACTACACGACAGGGCAAGCATAGACACAGCACGGTGAACAATAGGCAAGGATCCGACAGGACAGGAACGGAAAACAAGGGAAGAAATAGGGACTCTAATCAGGGAAAAGATAAGGAACAGGTGTGGGAAGACTAAATGATGATTAGGGAATAGGAACAGCTGGGAGCAGGAACGGAACGATAGAGAGAGAAGAGAGAGAGGGGGAGGGGAGAGAGGGATAGAAAAAGGAGCGAACCTAATAAGACCAGCAGGGGAAACGAACAGAAGGGAAAGCATAATGACAAGACAATCTAAGACAAAACATGACAGTACCCCCCACTCACCGAGCGCCTCCTGGCGCACTCGAGGAGAATCCTGGCGGCAACGGAGGAAATCATCAATAAGTGAACGGTCCAGCACGTCCGAGACGGAACAACTCCTCTCCTCAGGACCGTAACCCTCCCAATCCACTAAGTATTGGTGACCCCGTCCCCGAGAACGCATGTCCATGATCTTACGTACCTTGTAAATAGGTGCGCTCTCGACAAGGACGGGAGGGGGAGGGAAGACGAACGGGGGTGCGAAGAAAGGGCTTGACACAGGAGACATGGAAGACAGGATGGACGACGAAGATGTCGCGGAAGAAGTAATCGCACAGCGACAGGATTGGCGACCTGGGAGACACGGAACGGACCAATGAACCGCGGAGTCAACTTACGAGAAGCTGTCGTAAGAGGAAGGTTGCGAGTGGAAAGCCACACTCTCTGGCCGCAACAATACCTTGGACTCTTAATCCTGCGTTTATTGGCGGCTCTCACAGTCTGTGCCCTGTAACGGCAAAGTGCAGACCTCACCCTCCTCCAGGTGCGCTCACAACGTTGGACAAACGCTTGAGCGGAGGGAACGCTGGACTCGGCAAGCTGGGATGAGAACAGAGGAGGCTGGTAACCCAGACTACTCTGAAACGGAGATAACCCGGTAGCAGACGAAGGAAGCGAGTTGTGAGCGTATTCTGCCCAGGGAGCTGTTCTGCCCAAGACGCAGGGTTTCTGAAAGAAAGGCTGCGTAGTATGCGACCAATCGTCTGATTGGCCTCTCTGCTTGACCGTTAGACTGGGGATGAAACCCGGAAGAGAGACTGACGGACGCACCAATCAAACGACAGAACTCCCTCCAAAACTGTGACGTGAATTGCGGGCCTCTGTCTGAAACGGCGTCTAACGGGAGGCCATGAATTCTGAACACATTCTCGATAATGATTTGTGCCGTCTCCTTAGCGGAAGGAAGTTTAGCGAGGGGAATGAAATGTGCCGCCTTAGAGAACCTATCGACAACCGTAAGAATCACAGTCTTCCCCGCAGACAAAGGCAGACCGGTGATGAAGTCTAGGCGATGTGAGACCATGGTCGAAGGAATTGGGAGCGGTCTGAGACGACCGGCAGGAGGAGAGTTACCCGACTTAGTCTGCGCGCAGTCCGAACAAGCAGCCACGAAACGGCGCGTGTCACGCTCCTGAGTCGGCCACCAAAAGCGCTGGCGAATAGACGCAAGAGTGCCTCGAACACCGGGATGACCAGCTAACTTGGCAGAGTGAGCCCACTGAAGAACAGCCAGACGAGTGGAAACAGGAACGAAAAGGAGGTTACTAGGACAGCGCGCGGCGACGCAGTGTGCGTGAGTGCTTGCTTAACCTGTCTTTCAATTCCCCAGACTGTCAACCCGACAACACGCCCATAAGGAAGAATCCCCTCGGGATCAGTAGAAGCCACAGAAGAACTAAACAGACGGGATAAGGCATCAGGCTTGGTGTTTTTGCTACCCGGACGGTAAGAAATCACAAACTCGAAACGAGCGAAAACAACGCCCAACGAGCTTGACGGGCATTAAGTCGTTTGGCAGAACGGATGTACTCAAGGTTCTTATGGTCTGTCCAAACGACAAAAGGAACGGTCGCCCCCTCCAACCACTGTCGCCATTCGCCTAGGGCTAAGCGGATGGCGAGCAGTTCACGGTTACCCACAACATAGTTGCGCTCAGATGGCGACAGGCGATGAGAAAAATAAGCGCAAGGATGAACCTTATCGTCAGACTGGAAGCGCTGGGATAGAATGGCTCCCACGCCTACCTCTGAAGCGTCAACCTCGACAATGAATTGTCTAGTGACGTCAGGAGTAACGAGGATAGGAGCGGAGTAAACGTTCTTTAAGAAGATCAAAAGCTCCTGGGCGGAACCGGACCACTTAAAACACGTCTTGACAGAAGTAAGAGCTGTGAGAGGGGCAGCAACTTGACCGAAATTACGAATGAAACGCCGATAGAAATTAGCGAAACCTAAAAAGCGCTGCAACTCGACACGTGACCTTGGAACGGGCCAATCACTGACAGCTTGGACCTTAGCGGAATCCATCTGAATGCCTTCAGCGGAAATAACGGAACCGAGAAAAGTAACGGAGGAGACATGAAAAGAGCACTTCTCAGCCTTTACGTAGAGACAATTCTCTAAAGGCGCTGTAGAACACGTCGAACGTGCTGAACATGAATCTGGTGACGGTGAAAAATCAGGATATCACGTCAAGATAGACAAAAACAAAGATGTTCAGCATGTCTCTCAGAACATCATTAACTAATGCCTGAAAAACAGCTGGCGCATTGGCGAGACCAAACGGCAGAACCCGGTACTCAAAATGCCCTAACGGAGTGTTAAACGCCGTTTTCCACTCGTCCCCCTCTCTGATGCGCACGAGATGGTAAGCGTTACGAAGGTCCAACTTAGTAAAGCACCTGGCTCCCTGCAGAATCTCGAAGGCTGATGACATAAGGGGAAGCGGATAACGATTCTTAACCGTTATGTCATTCAGCCCTCGATAATCCACGCAGGGGCGCAGAGTACCGTCCTTCTTCTTAACAAAAAAGAACCCCGCCCCGGCCGGGAGAGGAAGAAGGCACTATGGTACCGCGTCAAGAGACACAGATAAATAATCCTCGAGAGCCTTACGTTCGGGAGCCGACAGAGAGTATAGTCTACCCCGAGGAGGAGTGGTCCCCGGAAGGAGATCAATACTACAATCATACGACCGGTGAGGAGGAAGGGAGTTGGCTCGGGACCGACTGAAGACCGTGGGCAGATCATGATATTCCTCCGGCACTCCTGTCAAATCGCCAGGTTCCTCCTGAGAAGTGGAGACAGAAGAAATGGGAGGGATGGCAGACATTAAACACTTCACATGACAAGAAACGTTCCAGGATAGGATAGAATTACTAGACCAATTAATAGAAGGATTATGACATACTAGCCAGGGATGACCCAAAACAACAGGTGTAAAAGGTGAACGAAAAATCAAAAAAGAAATAGTCTCACTGTGGTTACCAGATACTGTGAGAGTTAAAGGTAGTGTCTCAAATCTGATACTGGGAAGATGACTACCATCTAAGGCAAACATGGGCGTAGGCTTGTCTAACTGTCTGAAAGGAATGTCATGTTTCCGAGCCCATGCTTCGTCCATGAAACAACCCTCAGCCCCAGAGTCAATCAAGGCACTGCATGTAGCACCGAACCGGTCCAGCGTAGATGGACCGACATAGTAGTACAGGATCTAGATGAAGAGACCTGAGTAGTAGCTCTCACCAGTAGCCCTCCGCTTACTGATGAGCTCTGGCCTTTACTGGACATGAATTGACAAAATGTCCATCAAATCCGCATAATAGAGGCACAGGCGGTTGGTAATCCTCCGTTCCCTCTCCTTGGTCGAGATGCGAATACCTCCCAGCTGCATGGGCTCAGTCTCTGAGCCAGAGGAGGGAGATGGTTGCGATGCGGAGCAGGGAAACACCGTTGACGCGAGCTCTCTTCCACGAGCTTGGTGACGAAGATCTACCCGTCGTTCTATGCGGATGGCGAGAGCAATCAAGAGTCCACACTGGAAGGAACCTCCCGAGAGAGAATCTCATCTTTGACCACTGCGTGAGTCCCTCCAGAAAACGAGCGAGCAGCGCCGGCTCGTTCCATTCACTAGAGGCAGCAAGAGTGCGAAACTCTATAGAGTAATCCGTTATGGATCGATCACCTTGGCATAGGGAAGCCAGGGCCCTAGAAGCCTCCCTACCAAAACTGAACGGTCAAACCCGAATCATCTCCTCTTTAAAGTTCTGGTAATTGTTAGAACAATCAGCCCTTGCCTCCCAGATAGCTGTGCCCCACTCTCGAGCCCGGCCAGTAAGGAGTGAAATGACGTAAGCAACCCGAGCTCTCTCGCTAGAGTATGTGTTGGGTTGGAGAGAGAACACAATATCACACTGGGTGAGAAAGGAGCGGCACTCCGTGGGCTGCCCGGAGTAGCAAGGTGGGTTATTAACCCTAGGTTCCGGAGGCTCGGCAGGCCAGGAAGTAACAGGTGGCACGAGACGAAGACTCTGGAACTGTCCAGAGAGGTCGGAAACCTGAGCGGCCAGGTTCTCCACGGCATGGCGAGCAGCAGACAATTCCTGCTCGTGTCTGCCGAGCATGGCTCCTTGGATCTCGACGGCAGTGTTACGAGCCTCTGTAGTCGCTGGGTCCATTCCTTGGTCGGATCCTTCTGTTATGCAGGTGAATGAGGACCCAAAAGCGACTTGGCGAAAACAGAGTTTTAATCCAGTAAAGTTACTTTACAAACAAAAGGCATAATACTACTCGTAATGACGAGAACAGACTGGAGACTTGATCAAGAACTGCAGGTTGCCTCGGGAAGGCACTTTACATTTACATTTACATTACATTTAAGTCATTTAGCAGACGCTCTTATCCAGAGCGACTTACAAATTGGTGCAATCACCTTATGACATCCAGTGGGACAGTCACTTAACAATAGTGCATCTAAAACTTAGGGGGGGTGGGGTGAGAGGGATTACTTAACCTATCCTAGGTATTCCTTAAAGAGGTGGGGTTTCAGGTGTCTCCGGAAGGTGGTGATTGACTCCGCTGTCCTGGCGTCGTGAGGGAGTTTGTTCCACCATTGGGGGGCCAGGGCAGCGAACAGTTTTGACTGGGCTGAGCGGGAGCTGTACTTCCTCAGTGGTAGGGAGGCGAGCAGGCCAGAGGTGGATGAACGCAGTGCCCTTGTTTGGGTGTAGGGCCTGATCAGAGCCTGGAGGTACTGAGGTGCCGTTCCCTCACAACTCCGTAGGCAAGCACCATGGTCTTGTAGCGGATGCGAGCTTCAACTGGAAGCCAGTGGAGAGAACGGAGGAGCGGGGTGACGTGAGAGAACTTGGGAAGGTTGAACACCAGACGGGCTGCGGCGTTCTGGATGAGTTGAAGGGGTTTAATGGCACAGGCAGGAGCCCAGCCAACAGCGGTTGCAGTAATCCAGACGGGAGATGACAAGTGCCATTAGGACCTGCGCCGCTTCCTGTGTGAGCAGGGTCGTACTCTGCGGATGTTGTAGAGCATGAACCTACAGGAACGGGCCACCGCCTTGATGTAGTTGAGAACGACAGGGTGTTGTCCAGGATCACGCCAAGGTTCTTGGCGCTCTGGGAGGAGGACACAATGGAGTTGTCAACCGTGATGGCGAGATCATGGAACGGGCAGTCCTTCCCGGGAGGAAGAGCAGCTCCGTCTTGCCGAGGTTCAGCTTGAGGTGGTGATCCGTCATCCACACTGATATGTCTGCCAGACATGCAGAGATGCGATTCGCCACCTGGTCATCAGAAGGGGGAAAGGAAGATTAATTGTGTGTCGTCTGCATAGCAATGATAAGAGAGACCATGTGAGGTTATGACAGAGCCAAGTGACTTGGTGTATAGCGAGAATAGGAGAGGGCCAAGAACAGAGCCCTGGGGGACACCAGTGGTGAGCGCGTGGTGAGGAGACAGATTCTCGCCACGCCACCTGGTAGGAGCGACCTGTCAGGTAGGACGCAATCCAAGCGTGGGCCGCCGGAGATGCCCAACTCGGAGAGGGTGGAGAGGGAGGATCTGATGGTTCACAGTATCGAAGGCAGCCGATAGATCTAGAAGGATGAGAGCAGAGGAGAGAGAGTTAGCTTTAGCAGTGCGGAGCGCCTCCGTGATACAGAGGAGAGCAGTCTCAGTTGAATGACTAGTCTTGAAACCTGACTGATTTGGATCAAGAAGGTCATTCAGAGAGATAGCGGGAGAGCTGGCCAAGGACGGCACGTTCAAGAGTTTTGGAGAGAAAAGAAAGAAGGGATACTGGTCTGTAATTGTTGACATCGGAGGGATCGAGTGTAGGTTTTTTCAGAAGGAGGGGTGCACTTGAACGTAGCAGACTCAGACACCTGCTCACCACGCAGCATCTGAGGAAAACACGACACGACAGGGCAATACATAGACACAGCACGGTGAACAATAGGCAAGGATCCGACAGGACAGGAACGGAAAACAAGGGAAGAAATAGGGACTCTAATCAGGGAAAAGATAAGGAACAGGTGTGGGAAGACTAAATGATGATTAGGGGGAATAGGAACAGCTGGGAGCAGGAACGGAACTGATAGAGAGAGAAGAGAGAGAGGGAGGGGAGAGAGAGGGATAGAAAAAGGAACGAACCTAATAAGACCAGCAGGGGAAACGAACAGAAGGGAAAGCATAATGACAAGACAATCTAAGACAAAACATGACA
>NW_025756199.1:0-6802 GCF_021184085.1 Oncorhynchus gorbuscha
GATGTAATAACCCTATGAAGTAAACACAGTCCTTATGATGTAATAACCCTATGAAGTAAACCCTGACAGTCCTTATGATGTAAGCCCTACGTAAACACAGTCCTTATGATGTAAGTAAACACAGTCCTTATGATGTAACCTATGAAGTAGACACAGTCCTTATGATGTAAGCTTCACTATGAAGTAAGCACAGTCCTTATGAAGTAAACACAGTCCTTATGATGTAATAACCATATGAAGTAAACACAGTCCTTATGATGGATGTAAGCACACTGTAGAAACACAGTCCTTATGATGTAAGCACACTAACACAGTCCTTATGATGTAATAACCAGTCCTTTATAGTGTAAGCAGACTAAACACAGTCCTTATGATGTAATAACCCTATGAAGTAAACACAGTCCTTATGATGTAATAACCCTATGAAGTAAACACAGTCTATGAAGTAAACACAGTCCTTATGATGTAAGCACACTATGAAGTAAACACAGTCCTTATGATGTAAGCACACTATGAAGTAAACACAGTCCTTATGATGTAATAACCATATGAAGTAAACACAGTCCTTATGATGTAAGCAGACTATGAAATAAACACAGTCCTTATGATGTAATAACCCTATGAAGTAAACACAGTCCTTATGATGTAATAACCCTATGAAGTAAACACAGTCCTTATGATGTAATAACCCTATGAAGTAAACACAGTCCTTATGATGTAAGCACACTATGAAGTAAACACAATCCTTATGATGTAAGCACACTATGAAGTAAACACAGTCCTTATGATGTAATAACCATATGAAGTAAACACAGTCCTTATGATGTAAGCACACTATGAAGTAAACACAGTCCTTATGATGTAAGCACACTATGAAGTAAACACAATCCTTATGATGTAAGCACCCTATGAAGTAAACACAGTCCTTATGATGTAATAACCATATGAAGTAAACACAGTCCTTATGATGTAAGCACACTATGAAGTAAACACAATCCTTATGATGTAAGCACACTATGAAGTAAACACAGTCCTTATGATGTAAGCACACTATGAAGTAAACACAGTCCTTATGATGTAAGCACACTATGAAGTAAACACAATCCTTATGATGTAAGCACACTATGAAGTAAACACAGTCCTTATGATGTAAGCACACTATGAAGTAAACACAGTCCTTATGATATAATCACTCTATGAAGTAAACACAGTCCTTATGATGTAATAACCCTATGAAGTAAACACAGTCCTTATGATATAATCACTCTATGAAGTAAACACAGTCCTTCTGATGTAATAACCCTATGAAGTAAACACAGTCCTTATGATGTAATAACCCTATGAAGTAAACACAGTCCTTATGATATAATCACTCTATGAAGTAAACACAGTCCTTCTGATGTAATAACCCTATGAAGTAAACACAGTCCTTATGATGTAATAACCCTATGAAATAAACACAGTCCTTATGATGTAATTACCCTATGAAGTAAACGCAGTCCTTATGATGTAATAACCCTATGAAGTAAACACAGTCCTTATGATGTAAGCACACTATGAAGTAAACACAGTCCTTATGATGTAATTACCCTATAAAGTAAACGCAGTCCTTATGATGTAATAACCATATGAAGTAAACACAGTCCTTATGATGTAATAACCCTATGAAATAAACACAGTCCTTATTATGTAATAACCCTATGAAATAAACACAGTCCTTATTATGTAATAACCCTATGAAATAAACACAGTCCTTATTATGTAATAACCCTATGAAATAAACACAGTCCTTATGATGTAATAACCCTATGAAGTAAACACAGTCCTTATGATGTAATAACCCTATGAAGTAAACACAGTCCTTATGATGTAATCACTCTATGAAATAAACACAGTCCTTATGATGTAAGCACACTATGAAGTAAACACAATCCTTATGATGTAATAACCCTATGAAGTAAACACAGTCCTTATGATGTAATAACCATATGAAGTAAACACAGTCCTTATGATGTAAGCACACTATGAAGTAAACACAATCCTTATGATGTAAGCACACTATGAAGTAAACACAGTCCTTATGATGTAATAACCCTATGAAGTAAACACAGTCCTTATGATGTAAGCACACTATGAAGTAAACACAGTCCTTATGATGTAATTACCCTATGAAGTAAACGCAGTCCTTATGATGTAATAACCATATGAAGTAAACACAGTCCTTATGATGTAATAACCTATGAAATAAACACAGTCCTTATTATGTAATAACCCTATGAAATAAACACAGTCCTTATTATGTAATAACCCTATGAAATAAACACAGTCCTTATTATGTAATAACCCTATGAAATAAACACAGTCCTTATGATGTAATAACCCTATGAAGTAAACACAGTCCTTATGATGTAATAACCCTATGAAGTAAACACAGTCCTTATGATGTAATAACCCTATGAAGTAAACACAGTCCTTATGATGTAATTACCCTATGAAGTAAACACAGTCCGGATATAAGCACACTCTATGAAGTAAGTGTGTGCACTGTATAGGGAATAGGGTGCCATTTGAGACGTAGCCAGTGATAGTCAGTGTTGATTCCAGGTTAACCCATAGAGGACTCTCTCAGATCAATAGGCTGTATACGTGGTCATGTACAACCTGTGATGTTCAATGGCCGCCCCTGTATTCCCCTATAGACAGAGACAAGACAGGTGGCCAATCACTGTATTCGCCTATAGACAGAGACAAGACAGGTGGGCCAATCACTGCATTCCCCTATAGAGAGAGACAAGACAGGTGGCCAATCACTGTGTTCCCCTATAGAGAGAGACAAGACAGGTGGCCAATCACTGCATTCCCCTATAGAGAGAGACAAGACAGGTGGCCAATCACTGCATTCCCCTATAGACAGAGACAAGACAGGTGGCCAATCACTGTGTTCCCCTATAGACAGAGACAAGACAGGTGGCCAATCACTGTGTTCCCCTATAGACAGAGACAATACAGGTGGCCAATCACTGTGTTCCCCTATAGAGAGAGACAAGACAGGTGGCCAATCACTGCATTCCCCTATAGAAAGAGACAAGACAGGTGGGCCAATCACTGTATTCCCCTATAGAGAGAGACAAGACAGGTGGGCCAATCACTGTATTCCCCTATAGAGAGAGACAAGACAGGTGGGCCAATCACTGTATTCCCCTATAGACAGAGACAAGACAGGTGGCCAATCACTGTATTCCCCTATAGACAGAGACAAGACAGGTGGTCAATCACTGTATTCCCCTATAGAGAGAGACAAGACAGGTGGCCAATCACTATATTCCCCTATAGACAGAGACAAGACAGGTGGCCAATCACTGTATTCCCCTATAGACAGAGACAAGACAGGTGGCCAATCACTGTATTCCCCTATAGACAGAGACAAGACAGGTGGCCAATCACTGTATTCCCCTATAGAGAGAGAGACAAGACAGGTGGGCCAATCACTGCATTCCCCTATAGAGAGAGACAAGACAGGTGGGCCAATCACTGCGTTCCCCTATAGAGAGAGAGACAAGACAGGTGGGCCAATCACTGCATTCCCCTATAGAGAGAGACAAGACAGGTGGGCCAATCACTGTATTGGATGTGTGCTATAGATGAGGTTTCAACACTCTTCTGTTGGTTGTGCTTCAGTCTGCACACACATTGTGAGAGGTTTATACTTAACGACTTTAGTTGAGTGAATTCAAAGTGAGAGTCAAAGCCACCGTGCCGTGTCAATGTCGGTTGACTGGAGCGAAGGAACACGGAATGGAGTCAAATGATGTCTTGTTAAATGTCTGACTCATCTGAGGGAAGTGGGAGGTAGGAGAGTCGTAAAACAATCCCCCTGTCTAGAAATCCAGTGTTGGATTGTGTAATTGCATCAAATCTCTTTGATACGATGACAAATCATTCTACTATAATAGCGATAACACTGTGAGGCTGGTCATTATTTCAATGTTACTGTGATCCGTCTTCTATACGATTAGCATATCACTAAGCCAATCCCTCCGATTTTGTGATGAAATCTTTCATTTGGCCTTTAATTGATTGTCAATTTCAAACGAGATGGAGAGAAATGATCATGGTCGTTCCTTCATTTCATCCTCTCTTCCCTCCTTTAGTTGTCCTCTGTTTTTCTTGTACGATGTTTGTGCTTCTGGTAAAAACTCCTGCAGGTGGTTAAAAAAGACAGTCGTCAGTTTGTGGCCCGGAGCTATTGGGACGTTCTGAGGCGCGGCGCCAGTCAAGCCCTGTTCTCAGACCTGGCAGAGGTACACCTGTCCTCTGTCCACCCTTCCTCCCTCGTTTCTTTCTCCCCTCCTTCTTTTCCGTCATCTATCGCTCCATCCCTCCATCATTCGCAGCATAGATCCATTTAGCAGTTCTCAGACCTGGCAGAGGTATACTGGTCCTCTGTCCATTCATTTGTCCATTTGTGTCTCTCATACCCGACCATCCCTCTCTTGGTTTCTAGTGGTTCTTTTAGTCACTTGATCCCACCCCTCCTTTGACTGGAAAAGGTAAAAACTCTTCCCTTGGCTTTGACCCATCCATCCATAGCCATAGGACAGCTCTGTCACTGTGTAGTCTATAGTTCTTTCTGTATTAGAATCTTAGATTCAGATGTTGTGTTTTTGTTTTATGGTTATAAAACCTATTTGTTTCTCTTGTGTTTCATGCTTATCGATGTTACCTTCCGCCACCTCTCTGTGTTGGGTCCTGGTGGTTGTTGTTGTCCCCTGCATGTCAGCCCCCGTTTGTCAAGAAAATACCGTTAGAAAACGTTCTTAGCATAAAATACAGTGACGACCTGCTTAGCTACAAAGTGTTATACCAAAACAACATCATCATTCTAGCAGCGCACACATACTGCACTACCACTACACACACACACACACACACACACACACACACACACACACACACACACACACACACACACACACACACACACACACACACACACACACACACACACACACACACACACACACACACACACACACACACACACACACACACTTTAGATCATTGCTGTCCGTCTACAATTGAGCACGGCTGACTTGGCAGTCCAGTGTTTCTCAGCCTGACGACTTGTTTGGCAGCCTATTTGTTGGCTAATAGGTGGCTAGCAGCGGAAGCAGAGGAGAGACAATAACACTGGGAGACTGCAGGAGATCATGGAGATGACCTGTATTTACATAGACTGAACCCTTTCATCTAGAGGCTATCAAAGAGAGAGGGGGAGAGAGAGAGGGAGAGAGAGAGAGAGAGAGAGAGAGAGAGAGAGAGAGAGAGAGAGAGAGAGAGAGAGAGAGAGAGAGAGAGAGAAAGAGAGAGAGAGAGAGGAGGGATGTGTGTTTAACTCCTATTCATGTTCTCTATCATGATGAGTCTCCCATTAGGCCCCCTGTGTTTGTCTGTGTCAGAAAGGACTGTCTGGCTGGCTGACTCTTCAGCCCTCCAATAACAGGTCTAATGTGTTATTCAGGAGAGGGAGGAGGGAGGGAGGGATAGGAGCGAGTGAGTGAGCGAGAGAGAGAGAGAGAGAGAGAGAGAGAGAGAGAGAGAGAGAGAGAGAGAGAGAGAGACATTTAGGGGTTGACATCAGTAATCACTGTTTTTCACCTCTGTTCTGAGATCAAAGGCCACAGCGGGGACACACACACACACACACACACAAACCAGGTGCTGACTCGCACGCCTGGTGGGCGTGATAACCATTATGTCGTCGATAGCAATGAGCTCACATACTTGCGCTCCCCAGCTTCCAGGAACCGAGAGGCATCAGGTCGTGATCTCACTCTTCCAGGAGAGAGAGAGGAGAGAAAGAAAGAGAAGAAAGAGAGATGGCTGGTAGAAAGGAGAGAAGCAAACATGTGTATTGTCTAGTCTGGGCGCAAAGAGAATGTGTCATGAGCAGGTGCTTTGCCTTTTTGAAGAAGAAGCTAGTCATTTCACCATATATATTTTACAAGTTTAGTCCTTTTGCAAAAATAAACACATCCTCAAACCACAGATGTCATGGAGATATAAAAGTTGTATGTTTTATAGGAAGCCACTTGAAGGAGATAGTCGTTTAAGTATGACAGAGTGATTCTTAATGTAAAAGCTATACAAACAAAAATATAAACACATGCAAAGGTGTTGGGCCAATGTTTCATGAGCTGAAATAAAATATCCCAGAAATGTTCCATACTCACAAAAAGCTTTGTTCTCTTAAATGTGCACAAATTTGTTCATCCCTGTTAGTGAGCATTTCTCTTTTGCCAAGATAATCCATCCACCTGACAGGTGTGGCATATCAAGAAGCTGATTAAACAGCATGGTCATTACAAAGGTGCACCTTGTGCTGGGGACAACAAAAGGCCACTCTGAATTGTGCAGTTTTGTCACATAACACAATGCTACAGATGTCTCAAGTTTTGAGGGAGCATGCAATTGACGTGCTGACTGCAGGAATGTCCACCAGAGATGTTGCCAGATAATTTCATGTTAATTTCTCTACCATAAGCCACCTCCAACGTTGTTTTAGAGAATTTGGCAGTACATCCAACTGGCCTCACAACCCCAGACCACGTATGACCACGTCAGCCCAGAACCTCCACATCTGGCTTCTTCACCTGCGGGATCATCTGAGACCAGCCACCCAGACAGCTGATGAAACTGAGATGCATTTCTGTCTGTAATAAAGCCCTTTTGTGGGGAAAAACCCATCCTTATTGGCTGGGCCTGGTTCACGAGTGGGTGTTTGCCTATGCCCTCCCAGGCC
>NW_025756200.1:5000-6801 GCF_021184085.1 Oncorhynchus gorbuscha
GTGTGCCCAGTGGGATATCTGCTCTTTACATCCCAGCGGGTTGCTTCTGCCCCCCAGTACACAACTCATCTGTACCATACCAACTCAATCACCAGCACTTCTCATCTCTGCTCAACTCATCTGTACCATACCAACTCAATCACCAGCACTTCTCTCATCTCTGCTCAACTCATCTGTACCATACCAACTCAATCACCAGCACTTCTCATCTCTGCTCAACTCATCTGTACCATACCAACTCAATCACCAGCACTTCCTCATCTCTTGCTCAACTCATCTGTACCATACCAACTCAATCACCAGGCACTTCTCATCTCGTCAATCATCTGTACCCATACCAACTCAATCACCAGCACTTTCATCTCTGCTCAACTCATCTGTACCATACCAACTCAATCACCAGCACTTCTCATCTCTGCTCAACTCATCTGTACCATACCAACTCAATCACCAGCACTTCTCTCATCTCTGCTCAACTCATCTGCACCATACCAACTCAATCACCAGCACTCCTCATCTCTGCTCAACTCATCTGTACCATACCAACTCAATCACCAGCACTTCTCATCTCTGCTCAACTCATCTGTACCATACCAACTCAATCACCAACACTTCTCTCATCTCTGCTCAACTCATCTGTACCATACCAACTCAATCACCAGCACTTCTCATCTCTGCTCAACTCATCTGTACCATACCAACTCAATCACCAGCACTTCTCATCTCTGCTCAACTCATCTGTACCATACCAACTCAATCACAAGCACTCCTCATCTCTGCTCAACTCATCTGTACCATACCAACTCAATCACCAGCACTTCTCTCATCTCTGCTCAACTCATCTGTACCATACCAACTCAATCACCAGCACTTCTCATCTCTGCTCAACTCATCTGTACCATACCAACTCAATCACAAGCACTTCTCTCATCTCTGCTCAACTCATCTGTACCATACCAACTCAATCACCAGCACTTCTCATCTCTGCTCAACTCATCTGTACCATACCAACTCAATCACCAGCACTCCTCATCTCTGCTCAACTCATATGTACCATACCAACTCAATCACCAGTTCAGGGTGCAGAGGTCAACACATTCATTACTATCAGTAGGAGATCAGAGTGCAGAGGTCAACACATTCATTACTATCAGTAGGAGTTCAGGGTGCAGAGGTCAACACATTCATTACTATCAGTAGGAGATCAGAGTTCAAAGAGGTCAACACATTCATTACTATCAGTAGGAGTTCAGGGTGCAGAGGTCAACACATTCATTACTATCAGTAGGAGTTCAGGGTGCAGACACATTCATTACTATCAGTAGGAGTTCAGGGTGCAGAGGTCAACACATTCATTACTATCAGTAGGAGTTCAGGGTGCAGAGGTCAACACATTCATTACTATCAGTAGGAGATCAGAGTTCAGAGGTCAACACATTCATTACTATCAGTAGGAGATCAGAGTGCAGAGGTCAACACATTCATTACTATCAGTAGGAGATCAGAGTGCAGAGGTCAACACATTCATTACTATCAGTAGGAGTTCAGGGTGCAGAGGTCAACACATTCATTACTATCAGTAGGAGATCAGAGTTCAGAGGTAAACACTTCACTTGTGTTCTCACCCGGGTCAGTTGTCTGGTCTCTAGAGCATAATCATTAGATTCTCAACTGACCTCTGGGATCACACACACACACACACACACACACACACACACACACACACACACACACACACACACACACACACACACACACACACACACACACACACACACACACACACACACACACACACACA
>NW_025756201.1:0-6799 GCF_021184085.1 Oncorhynchus gorbuscha
CTCCCCCAGGTTGAGTTACTTTAGATAAGAGGGTCTTCTCCCCCCAGGTTGAGTTACTTTAGATAAGAGGGTCTTCTCCCCCCAGGTCGAGTTACTTTAGATAAGAGGGTCTTCTCCCCCCAGGTCGAGTTACTTTAGATAAGAGGGTCTTCTCCCCCCAGGTCGAGTTACTTTAGATAAGAGGGTCTTCTCCCCCCAGGTCGAGTTACTTTAGATAAGAGGGTCTTCTCCCCCCAGGTCGAGTTACTTTAGATAAGAGGGTCTTCTCCCCCCAGGTCGAGTTACTTTAGATAAGAGGGTCTTCTCCCCCAGGTTGAGTTACTTTAGATAAGAGGGTCTTCTCCCCAGGTCGAGTTACTTTAGATAAGAGGGTCTTCTCCCCCAGGTCGAGTTACTTTAGATAAGAGGGTCTTCTCCCCCCAGGTCGAGTTACTTTAGATAAGAGGGTCTTCTCCCCCCAGGTTGAGTTACTTTAGATAAGAGGGTCTTCTCCCCCCAGGTTGAGTTACTTTAGATAAGAGGGTCTTCTCCCCCCAGGTTGAGTTACTTTAGATAAGAGGGTCTTCTCCCCCCAGGTTGAGTTACTTTAGATAAGAGGGTCTTCTCCCCCAGGTTGAGTTACTTTAGATAAGAGGGTCTTCTCCCCCCAGGTTGAGTTACTTTAGATAAGAGGGTCTTCTCCCCCCAGGTTGAGTTACTTTAGATAAGAGGGTCTTCTCCCCCCAGGTTGAGATTGGGACCCTTTAAACACACAGTGGACGATGGTCTTCTTAATGACCTGTCTTCTCCCCCCAGGTTGAGATGGGACCTTCTAAACACACAGTGGACGATGGTCTTCTTAATGACCTGTCTTCTCCCCCAGGTTGAGATGGGACCCTTTAAACACACAGTGGACGATGGTCTGGACATAAGGAAGGCAGCGTTTGAGTGCATGTACACACTCCTGGACAGCTGTCTAGACAGACTAGACATCTTTGAGTTCCTCAACCACGTAGAAGACGGACTCAAGGACCATTACGACATCAAGGTATCCTGAACAGCTTCCTGACAGGACTTCAACACTAGCCTGCCTGGAGAGGTAGTCTGTATGTAGATCAGACGACAGGAGAGAGAGGTAGTCTGTATGTAGATCAGACGACAGGAGAGAGAGGTAGTCTGTATGTAGATCAGACGACAGGAGAGAGAGGTAGTCTGTATGTAGATCAGACGACAGGAGAGAGAGGTAGTCTGTATGTAGATCAGACGACAGGAGAGAGAGGTAGTCTGTATGTAGATCAGACGACAGGAGAGAGAGGTAGTCTGTATGTAGATCAGACGACAGGAGAGAGAGGTAGTCTGTATGTAGATCAGACGACAGGAGAGAGAGGTAGTCTGTATGTAGATCAGACGACAGGAGAGAGGGAGAGGTCTGTCTGATTTAAAAGGCAGGATGTATAATGCATCACAGGGCCTGTATTGAGGAGTGTTGGTTTATGGGGATGTTGTTTATCAGATGCTGACGTTCCTGATGCTGGCTAGACTCTCCACTCTGTGTCCCAGTGCTGTGCTACAGAGGCTGGACAGACTGGTTGAGCCGCTACGCGCCACCTGCACCACCAAGGTGAGACCAGACACACGGTCCCTGGTATAGGACCATTCAGAGACCAGACACACTGTCCCTGGTATAGTACCATTCACAGAGACCAGACACTGTCCCTGGTATAGTACCATTCACAGAGACCAGACACTGTCCCTGGTATAGTACCATTCACAGAGACCAGACCCAACACTGTCCCTGGTATAGTACCATTCACAGAGACCAGACCCAACACTGTCCCTGGTATAGTACCATTCACAGAGACCAGACCCAACACTGTCCCTGGTATAGTACCATTCACAGAGACCAGACCCAACACTGTCCCTGGTATAGTACCATTCACAGAGACCAAACACTGTCCCTGGTATAGTACCATTCACAGAGACCAGACACTGTCCCTGGTATAGTACCATTCACAGAGACCAGACACTGTCCCTGGTATAGTACCATTCACAGAGACCAGACACTGTCCCTGGTATAGTACCATTCACAGAGACTAGGACCCCAACACTGTCCTGTATAGTACCATTCACAGAGACCAGACCCAACACTGTCCCTGGTATAGTACCATTCACAGAGACCAGACCCAACACTGTCCCTGGTATAGGACCATTCACAGAGACCAGACACTGTCCCTGGTATAGGACCATTCACAGAGACCAGACACTGTCCCTGGTATAGGACCATTCACAGACCAGACACTGTCCCTGGTATAGTACCATTCACAGAGAGACCCAACACTGTCCCTGGTATAGTACCATTCACAGAGACTCCAACACTGTCCCTGGTATAGTACCATTCACAGAGACCAGACCCAACACTGTCCCTGGTATAGTACCATTCACAGAGACTAGACCCAACACTGTCCCTGGTATAGTACCATTCACAGAGACCAGACCCAACACTGTCCCTCGGTATAGTACCATTCACAGAGACAGGTGACACTGTCCCCGGTATACCACATTCACAGAGACCAGGACCCAACACTGTCCCTGGTATAGTACCATTCACAGAGACCCAACACTGTCCCTGGTATAGTACCATTCACAGAGACCAGACACTGTCCCTGGTATAGTACCATTCACAGAGACCAGACACTGTCCCTGGTATAGTACCATTCACAGAGACCAGACACTGTCCCTGGTATAGTACCATTCACAGAGACCAGACCCAACACTGTCCCTGGTATAGTACCATTCACAGAGACCAGACCCAACACTGTCCCTGGTATAGTACCATTCACAGAGACCAGACCCAACACTGTCCCTGGTATAGTACCATTCACAGAGACCAGACCCAACACTGTCCCTGGTATAGTACCATTCACAGAGACCCAGACACTGTCCCTGGTATAGTACCATTCACAGAGACCAACACTGTCCCTGGTATAGTACCATTCACAGAGACCCGACACTGTCCCTGGTATAGTACCATTCACAGAGACCCAGACCCAACACTCCCCTGGTATAGTACCATTCACAGAGACCCAACACTGTCCCTGGTATAGTACCATTCACAGAGACTTAACACTGTCCCTGGTATAGTACCATTCACAGAGAGACTCAACACTGTCCCTGGTATAGTACCATTCACAGAGACCCAACACTGTCCCTGGTATAGTACCATTCACAGAGACCAACACTGTCCCTGGTATAGTACCATTCACAGAGACCAGACACTGTCCCTGGTATAGTACCATTCACAGAGACCAGACACTGTCCCTGGTATAGTACCATTCACAGAGACCAGACACTGTCCCTGGTATAGTACCATTCACAGAGACCAGACACTGTCCCTGGTATAGTACCACCACAGAGACCAGACACTGTCCCTGGTATAGTACCATTCACAGAGACCAGACACTGTCCCTGGTATAGTACCATTCACAGAGACCAGACCCAACACTGTCCCTGGTATAGTACCATTCACAGAGACCAGACACTGTCCCTGGTATAGTACCATTCACAGAGACCAGACACTGTCCCTGGTATAGTACCATTCACAGAGACCAGACACTGTCCCTGGTATAGTACCATTCACAGAGAACACTGTCCCTGGTATAGTACCATTCACAGAGAGACACTGTCCCTGGTATAGTACCATTCACAGACCCAGACACTGTCCCTGGTATAGTACCATTCACAGAGAGACCACTGTCCCAGACAGAGACCGACACTGTCCCTGGTATAGTACCATTCACAGAGACCAGACCCAACACTGTCCCTGGTATAGTACCATTCACAGAGACCAGACCCAACACTGTCCCTGGTATAGTACCATTCACAGAGACCAACACTGTGTCCCTGGTATAGTACCATTCACAGAGACCAGACCCAACACTGTCCCTGGTATAGTACCATTCACAGAGACCAGACACTGTCCCCTGGTATAGTACCATTCACAGAGACCAGACCCAACACTGTCCCTGGTATAGTACCATTCACAGACCAGATCAACACTGTCCCTGGTATAGTACCATTCACAGAGACCAGACACTGTCCCTGGTATAGTACCATTCACAGAGACCAGACACTGTCCCTGGTATAGTACCATTCACAGAGACCAGACCCAACACTGTCCCTGGTATAGTACCATTCACAGAGACCCAACACTGTCCCTGGTATAGTACCATTCACAGAGACCAGACCCAACACTGTCCCTGGTATAGTACCATTCACAGAGACCAAGACACTGTCCCTGGTATAGTACCATTCACAGAGACCCAACACTGTCCCTGGTATAGTACCATTCACAGAGACCCAACACTGTCCCTGGTATAGTACCATTCACAGAGACCAGACACTGTCCCTGGTATAGTACCATTCACAGAGACCAGACCCAACACTGTCCCTGGTATAGTACCATTCACAGAGACCCAACACTGTCCCTGGTATAGTACCATTCACAGAGACCCAACACTGTCCCTGGTATAGTACCATTCACAGAGACTCAACACTGTCCCTGGTATAGTACCATTCACAGAGACCCAACACTGTCCCTGGTATAGTACCATTCACAGAGACCCAACACTGTCCCTGGTATAGTACCATTCACAGAGACCCAACACTGTCCCTGGTATAGTACCATTCACAGAGACCAGACACTGTCCCTGGTATAGTACCATTCACAGAGACCAGACCCTGTCCCTGGTATAGTACCATTCACAGAGACCAGACACTGTCCCTGGTATAGTACCATTCACAGAGACCAGACACTGTCCCTGGTATAGTTCCATTCACAGAGACCAGACACTGTCCCTGGTATAGTACCATTCACAGAGACCAGACCCAACACTGTCCCTGGTATAGTACCATTCACAGAGACCAGACACTGTCCCTGGTATAGGACCATTCACAGAGACCAGACACTGTCCCTGGTATAGTACCATTCATTCAGAGACCAGACTCCAACACTGTCCCTGGTATAGTACCATTCACAGAGACCAGATTCCAACACTGTCCCTGGTATAGTACCATTCACAGAGACCAGACCCAACACTGTCCCTGGTATAGTACCATTCACAGAGAGACACTGTCCCTGGTATAGTACCCAACATCAGACACTGTCCCTGGTATAGTACCATTCACAGAGACCAGACCCAACACTGTCCCTGGTATAGTACCATTCACAGAGACCAGACACTGTCCCTGGTATAGTACCATTCATTCACCAGACACTGTCCCTGGTATAGTACCATTCACAGAGACCCGACACTGTCCCTGGTATAGTACCATCTCACAGAGACCTCACCCAACACTGTCCCTGGTATAGTACCATTCACAGAGACCAGACCCAACACTGTCCCTGGTATAGTACCATTCACAGAGACTCAACACTGTCCCTGGTATAGACCAGACCCAACACTGTCCCTGGTATAGTACCATTCACAGAGACCAGACACTGTCCCTGGTATAGTACCATTCACAGAGACCAGACACTGTCCCTGGTATAGTACCATTCACAGAGATCCAGACACTGTCCCCGGTATAGTACCATTCACAGAGACCAGACACTGTCCCTGGTATAGTACCATTCACAGAGACCAGACACTGTCCCTGGTATAGTACCATTCACAGAGACCAGACACTGTCCCTGGTATAGTACCATTCACAGAGACAGACACTGTCCCTGGTATAGTACCATTCACAGAGACCAGACACTGTCCCTGGTATAGTACCATTCACTAGAGACCAGACACTGTCCCTGGTATAGTACCATTCACAGAGACCAGACACACTGTCCCTGGTATAGTACCATTCACAGAGACTAGACACACTGTCCCTGGTATAGTACCATTCACAGAGACCAGACACTGTCCCTGGTATAGTACCATTCACAGGAGACCAGACACTGTCCCTGGTATAGTACCATTCACAGAGACCAGACATTCACAACACTGTCCCTGGTATAGTACCATTCACAGAGACCAGACACTGTCCCTGGTATAGTACCATTCACAGAGTATTCAGACACTGTCCCTGGTATAGTACCATTCACAGAGACCAGACACTGTCCCTGGTATAGTACCATTCACAGAGACCAGACACTGTCCCTGGTATAGTACCATTCACAGAGACTAGACCCAAGACCCAACACTGTCCCTGGTATAGTACCATTCACAGAGACCCAACAGAGACCAGACCCAACACTGTCCCTGGTATAGTACCATTCACAGAGACCAGACCCAACACTGTCCCTGGTATAGTACCATTCACAGAGACCAGACCCAACACTGTCCCTGGTATAGTACCATTCACAGAGACCAGACACTGTCCCTGGTATAGTACCATTCACAGAGACCAGACCAGACACTGTCCCTGGTATAGTACCATTCACAGAGACCAGACCCAACACTGTCCCTGGTATAGTACCATTCACAGAGACCAGACACTGTCCCTGGTATAGGACCATTCACAGAGACCAGACACTGTCCCTGGTATAGTACCATTCACAGAGACCAGACCCAACACTGTCCCTGGTATAGTACCATTCACAGAGACCAGACCCAACACTGTCCCTGGTATAGTACCATTCACAGAGACCAGACCCAACACTGTCCCTGGTATAGTACCATTCACAGAGACCCAACACTGTCCCTGGTATAGTACCATTCACAGAGACCCAACACTGTCCCTGGTATAGTACCATTCACAGAGACCAGACCCAACACTGTCCCTGGTATGTACCATTCACAGAGGACCAGACCAGCACTGTCCCTGGTAT
>NW_025756202.1:0-6798 GCF_021184085.1 Oncorhynchus gorbuscha
CTGGTGATGGGCCTGGAGCTAGGGCCTGGGACTAGGGCTGGTGATGGACCTGGAGCTAGGGTTGGTGATGGACCTGGAGCTAGGGTTGGTGATGGACCTGGAGCTAGGGTTGGTGATAGGGGTTGGTGATGGACCTGGAGCTAGGCTTGGTGATGGACATGGAGCTAGGGTTGGTGATGGACCTGGAGCTAGGGTTGGTGATAGGGTTGGTGATGGACCTGGAGCTAGGGTTGGTGATGGACATGGAGCTAGGGTTGGTGATGGACATGGAGCTAGGGTTGGTGATGGACCTGGACCTAGGGTTGGTGATGGACCTGGACCGAGGTTTGGTGATGGACCTGGAGCTAGGGTTGGTGATAGGGTTGGTGATGGACCTGGAGCTAGGGTTGGTGATAGGGTTGGTGATGGACCTGGACCGAGGGTTGGTGATGGACCTGGACCGAGGGTTGGTGATGGACCTGGAGCTAGGGTTGGTGATGGACCTGGACCTAGGGTTGGTGATGGACCTGGACCGAGGTTTGGTGATGGACCTGGAGCTAGGGTTGGTGATAGGGTTGGTGATGGACCTGGAGCTAGGGTTGGTGATAGGGTTGGTGATGGACCTGGAGCTAGGCTTGGTGATGGACATGGAGCTAGGGTTGGTGATGGACCTGGACCCTAGGGTTGGTGATGGACCTGGACCGAGGGTTGGTGATGGACCTGGACCGAGGGTTGGTGATGGACCTGGACCGAGGGTTGGTGATGGACCTGGAGCTAGGGTTGGTGATGGACCTGGACCTAGGGTTGGTGATGGACCTGGACCTAGGGTTGGTGATGGACCTGGACCGAGGGTTGGTGATGGACCTGGACCGAGGGTTGGTGATGGACCTGGACCGAGGGTTGGTGATGGACCTGGACCGAGGGTTGGTGATGGACCTGGAGCTAGGGTTGGTGATGGACCTGGAGCTAGGGTTGGTGATGGACCTGGAGCTAGGCTTGGTGATGGACCTGGAGGTAGGCTTGGTGATGGACCTGGAGCTAGGCTTGGTGATGGACCTGGAGCTAGGCTTGGTGATGGACCTGGACCGAGGGTTGGTGATGGACCTGGAGCTAGGGTTGGTGATAGGGTTGGTGATGGACCTGGAGCTAGGGTTGGTGATAGGGTTGGTGATGGACCTGGAGCTAGGCTTGGTGATGGACATGGAGCTAGGTTGGTGATGGACCTGGGACCTAGGGTTGGTGATGGACCTGGACCGAGGGTTGGTGATGGACCTGGACCGAGGTTGGTGATGGACCTGGACCGAGGTTGGTGATGGACCTGGGGCTAGGGTTGGTGATGGACCTGGACCTAGGGTTGGTGATGGACCTGGGACCTAGGGTTGGTGATGGACCTGGACCTAGGGTTGGTGATGGACCTGGGACCGAGGGTTGGTGATGGACCTGGAGCTAGGGTTGGTGATGGGCCTGGGGCTAGGGGTTGGTTATGGGCCTGGAGCTAGGGCCTGGGACTAGGGCTGGTGATGGGCCTGGAGCTAGGGCCTGGGACTAGGGCTGGTGATGGACCTGGAGCTAGGGTTGGTGATGGACCTGGAGCTAGGGTTGGTGATGGACCTGGAGCTAGGGTTGGTGATAGGGTTGGTGATGGACCTGGAGCTAGGCTTGGTGATGGACATGGAGCTAGGGTTGGTGATGGACCTGGAGCTAGGGTTGGTGATAGGGTTGGTGATGGACCTGGAGCTAGGGTTGGTGATGGACATGGAGCTAGGGTTGGTGATGGACATGGAGCTAGGGTTGGTGATGGACCTGGACCTAGGGTTGGTGATGGACCTGGACCGAGGTTTGGTGATGGACCTGGAGCTAGGGTTGGTGATAGGGTTGGTGATGGACCTGGAGCTAGGGTTGGTGATAGGGTTGGTGATGGACCTGGACCGAGGGTTGGTGATGGACCTGGACCGAGGGTTGGTGATGGACCTGGAGCTAGGGTTGGTGATGGACCTGGACCTAGGGTTGGTGATGGACCTGGACCGAGGTTTGGTGATGGACCTGGAGCTAGGGTTGGTGATAGGGTTGGTGATGGACCTGGAGCTAGGGTTGGTGATAGGGTTGGTGATGGACCTGGAGCTAGGCTTGGTGATGGACATGGAGCTAGGGTTGGTGATGGACCTGGACCTAGGGTTGGTGATGGACCTGGACCGAGGGTTGGTGATGGACCTGGACCGAGGGTTGGTGATGGACCTGGACCGAGGGTTGGTGATGGACCTGGAGCTAGGGTTGGTGATGGACCTGGACCTAGGGTTGGTGATGGACCTGGACCTAGGGTTGGTGATGGACCTGGACCTAGGGTTGGTGATGGACCTGGACCGAGGTTGGTGATGGACCTGGACGAGGGTTGGTGATGGACCTGGACCGAGGGTTGGTGATGGACCTGGAGCTAGGGTTGGTGATGGACCTGGAGCTAGGGTTGGTGATGGACCTGGAGCTAGGGTTGGTGATGGACCTGGAGCTAGGCTTGGTGATGGACCTGGAGCTAGGCTTGGTGATGGACCTGGAGCTAGGCTTGGTGATGGACCTGGACCGAGGGTTGGTGATGGACCTGGAGCTAGGGTTGGTGATAGGGTTGGTGATGGACCTGGAGCTAGGGTTGGTGATAGGGTTGGTGATGGACCTGGAGCTAGGCTTGGTGATGGACATGGAGCTAGGGTTGGTGATGGACCTGGACCTAGGGTTGGTGATGGACCTGGACCGAGGGTTGGTGATGGACCTGGACCGAGGGTTGGTGATGGACCTGGACCGAGGGTTGGTGATGGACCTGGAGCTAGGGTTGGTGATGGACCTGGACCTAGGGTTGGTGATGGACCTGGACCTAGGGTTGGTGATGGACCTGGACCTAGGGTTGGTGATGGACCTGGACCGAGGGTTGGTGATGGACCTGGACCGAGGGTTGGTGATGGACCTGGACCGAGGGTTGGTGATGGACCTGGAGCTAGGGTTGGTGATGGACCTGGAGCTAGGGTTGGTGATGGACCTGGAGCTAGGCTTGGTGATGGACCTGGAGGTAGGCTTGGTGATGGACCTGGAGCTAGGCTTGGTGATGGACCTGGAGCTAGGCTTGGTGATGGACCTGGAGCTTGGGTTGGTGATGGAACTGGGGCTAGGGTTGGTGATGGACCCAGAGCTAGGGTTGGTGATAGACCTGGAGCTAGGATTGGTGATGGGCCTGGAGCTAGGGCCTGGGACTAGGGTTGGTGATGGACCTGGAGCTAGGGCCTGGGACTAGGGTTGGTGATGGACCTGGAGCTAGGGTTGGTGATGGGCCTGGGGCTAGGGTTGGTTATGGGCCTGGAGCTAGGGCCTGGGACTAGGGCTGGTGATGGGCCTGGAGCTAGGGCCTGGGACTAGGGCTGGTGATGGACCTGGAGCTAGGGTTGGTGATGGACCTGGAGCTAGGGTTGGTGATGGACCTGGAGCTAGGGTTGGTGATAGGGTTGGTGATGGACCTGGAGCTAGGCTTGGTGATGGACATGGAGCTAGGGTTGGTGATGGACCTGGAGCTAGGGTTGGTGATAGGGTTGGTGATGGACCTGGAGCTAGGGTTGGTGATGGACATGGAGCTAGGGTTGGTGATGGACATGGAGCTAGGGTTGGTGATGGACCTGGACCTAGGGTTGGTGATGGACCTGGACCGAGGTTTGGTGATGGACCTGGAGCTAGGGTTGGTGATAGGGTTGGTGATGGACCTGGAGCTAGGGTTGGTGATAGGGTTGGTGATGGACCTGGAGCTAGGCTTGGTGATGGACATGGAGCTAGGGTTGGTGATGGACCTGGACCTAGGGTTGGTGATGGACCTGGACCGAGGGTTGGTGATGGACCTGGACCGAGGGTTGGTGATGGACCTGGACCGAGGGTTGGTGATGGACCTGGAGCTAGGGTTGGTGATGGACCTGGACCTAGGGTTGGTGATGGACCTGGACCTAGGGTTGGTGATGGACCTGGACCTAGGGTTGGTGATGGACCTGGACCGAGGGTTGGTGATGGACCTGGACCGAGGGTTGGTGATGGACCTGGACCGAGGGTTGGTGATGGACCTGGAGCTAGGGTTGGTGATGGACCTGGAGCTAGGGTTGGTGATGGACCTGGAGCTAGGCTTGGTGATGGACCTGGAGGTAGGCTTGGTGATGGACCTGGAGCTAGGCTTGGTGATGGACCTGGACCGAGGGTTGGTGATGGACCTGGAGCTAGGGTTGGTGATGGACCTGGAGCTAGGGTTGGTGATGGACCTGGAGCTAGGCTTGGTGATGGACCTGGAGCTAGGCTTGGTGATGGACCTGGACTGGGGTTGGTGATGGACCTGGAGCTAGGGTTGGTGATAGGGTTGGTGATGGACCTGGAGCTAGGCTTGGTGATGGACATGGAGCTAGGGTTGGTGATGGACCTGGACCTAGGGTTGGTGATGGACCTGGACCGAGGGTTGGTGATGGACCTGGACCGAGGGTTGGTGATGGACCTGGACCGAGGGTTGGTGATGGACCTGGAGCTAGGGTTGGTGATGGACCTGGACCTAGGGTTGGTGATGGACCTGGACCTAGGGTTGGTGATGGACCTGGACCTAGGGTTGGTGATGGACCTGGACCGAGGGTTGGTGATGGACCTGGACCGAGGGTTGGTGATGGACCTGGACCGAGGGTTGGTGATGGACCTGGAGCTAGGGTTGGTGATGGACCTGGAGCTAGGGTTGGTGATGGACCTGGAGCTAGGCTTGGTGATGGACCTGGAGGTAGGCTTGGTGATGGACCTGGAGCTAGGCTTGGTGATGGACCTGGAGCTAGGCTTGGTGATGGACCTGGAGCTTGGGTTGGTGGAACTGGGGCTAGGGTTGGTGATGGACCCAGAGCTAGGGTTGGTGATAGACCTGGAGCTAGGGATTGGTGATGGGCCTGGAGGCTAGGGCCTGGGACTAGGGTTGTTGATGGACCCTGGAGCTAGGGCCTGGGACTAGGGTTGGTGATGGACCTGGAGCTAGGGCCTGGGACTAGGGTTGGGATGGACCTGGAGCTAGGGCCTGGGACTAGGTTGGTGATTGACCCGGGAGCTAGGGCCTGGGACTAGGGTTGGTGATGGACCTGGCCAGGGTTGGTGATGGGCCTGGGGCTAGGGTTGGTTATGGGCCTGGAGCCAGGGCCTGGGACTAGGGCTGGTGATGGACCTGGAGCTAGGGTTGGTGATGGGCCTGGAGCTAGGGCCTGGGACTAGGGCTGGTGATGGACCTGGAGCTAGGTTGGTGATGGACCTGGAGCTAGGGTTGGTGAGGGACCTGGAGCTAGGGTTGGTGATAGGGGTTGGTGATGGACCTGGAGCTACGCTTGGTGATGGACATGGAGCTAGGGTTGGTGATGGACCTGGAGCTAGGGTTGGTGATAGGTTTGGTGATGGACCTGGAGCTAGGGTTGGTGATGGACATGGAGCTAGGTTGGTGATGGACATGGAGCTAGGGGGCTGGTGATGGACCTGACCTAGGCTGGTGATGGACCTGGACCGAGGGTTGGTGATGGACCTGGAGCTAGGGTTGGTGATAGGGTTGGTGATGGACCTGGAGCTAGGGTTGGTGATAGGGTTGGTGATGGACCTGGAGCTAGGCTTGGTGATGGACATGGAGCTAGGGTTGGTGATGGACCTGGACCTAGGGTTGGTGATGGACCTGGACCGAGGGTTGGTGATGGACCTGGACCGAGGGTTGGTGATGGACCTGGACCGAGGGTTGGTGATGGACCTGGAGCTAGGGTTGGTGATGGACCTGGACCTAGGGTTGGTGATGGACCTGGACCTAGGGTTGGTGATGGACCTGGACCTAGGGTTGGTGATGGACCTGGACCGAGGGTTGGTGATGGACCTGGAGGTAGGGTTGGTGATGGACCTGGACCGAGGGTTGGTGATGGACCTGGAGCTAGGCTTGGTGATGGACCTGGAGCTTGGGTTGGTGATGGACCTGGGGCTAGGCTTGGTGATGGACCCGGAGCTAGGGTTGGTGATAGACCTGGAGCTAGGATTGGTGATGGGCCTGGAGCTGAGGGCCCTGGGACTAGGGTTGGTGATGGACCTGGAGCTAGGGCCTGGAGACTAGGTTGGTGATGGACCTGGAGCTAGGGCCTGGGACTAGGGTTGGTGATGGACCTGGAGCTAGGGCCTGGGACTAGGTTGGTGATGGACCTGGAGCTAGGGCCTGGGACTAGGGTTGGTGATGGACCTGGAGCTAGGGTTGGTGATGGGCCTGGGGCTAGGGTTGGTGATGGACCTGGAGCTAGGGCCTGGGACTAGGGCTGGTGATGGACCTGGAGCTAGGGTTGGTGATGGACCTGGGGCTAGGGTTGGTGATGGACCTGGAGCTAGGGCCTGGGGCTAGGTTGGTGATGGGCCTGGGACTAGGGTTGGTGATGGACCTGGACCTAGGGTTGGTGATAGGGTTGGTGATGGACCTGGACCTAGGGTTGGTGATGGACCTGGAGCTAGGGTTGGTGATGGACCTGGAGCTAGGCTTGGTGATGGACCTGGAGCTTGGGTTGGTGATGGACCTGGAGCTAGGGTTGGTGATGGACCTGGAGCTAGGGTTGGTGATGGACCTGGAGCTAGGGTTGGTGATGGACCTGGAGCTAGGGTTGGTGATGGACCTGGAGCTAGGGTTGGTGATGGACCTGGAGCTAGGATTGGTGATGGACCTGGAGCTAGGGTTGGTGATGGACCTGGGGCTAGGGTTGGTGATGGACCGACTGGAGTCGGTGATGGGCCTGGGGCTAGGGTTGGTGATGGGCCTGGACCTAGGGTTGG
>NW_025756203.1:0-6796 GCF_021184085.1 Oncorhynchus gorbuscha
TCTACTGCCATGTTGTGTTGCTACCTGCCATGTTGTTGTCATGTTGTGTTGCTACTGCCATGTTTGTGGTGCTACCATGCCGATGTTGTTGTCATGTTGTGTTTCTACTGCCATGTTGTTGTCATGTTGTGCTGCTACCTGCCATCATGTTGTGTTGCTACATGCCATGTTGTGTTGCTACATGCCATGTTGTTGTCATGTTGTGTTGCTACTGTCATGTTGTGTTGCTACTGCCATGTTGTTGTCATGTTGTGTTGCTACTGCCATGTTGTTGTCATGTTGCTACTGCCATGTTGGTTTCTAATGCCATGTTGTGTTGCTACTGCCATGTTGTGTTTCTACTGCCATGTTGTGTTGCTACTGCCATGTTGTTGTCATGTTGTGTTGTGTTGCTACTGCCATGTTGTTGTCATGTTGTGTTGCTACCGCCATGTTGTTGTCATGTTGTGTTTCTACTGCCATGTTGTGTTGCTACCATGTTGTTGTCAGGTTTTCTACTCGCCATGTTGTGTTGGCTTATTGCCATGTTATGGTTGTTTCTACTGCCATGTTGTTGTCAGCCAGGGGTTGCTACTGCCATGTTGTTGTCATGTTAAGTGTTGCTACTGCCGTGTTGTGTTGCTGCCAAGTTGTTGTCATGTTGTGTTGTCATTTTGTGTTGTTACCGCCATGTTGTGTTGCTACATGCCATGTTGTGTTGGTTGCATGTTGTGTTGCTACTGCCATGTTGTTGTCATGTTGTGTTTACCGCCATGTTGTGTTGCCGCCATGCCATGTTGTTGTCATGTTGCGTTTCTACTGCCATGTTGTATTTTTACTGCCATGTTGTTGCCATGTTGTGTTGCTACTGCCATGTTGTTGTCATGTTGTGTTTTGCTAGGTTACCATGTTGCCAGGTCATGCTGCTACCATGCCATGTTGTTGTCATGTCAGGTTGCTACCGCCATGTTGTTGTCATGTTGTGTTGCTACCGCCATGTTGTGGTGCTACCATGCCATGTTGTTGTCATGTTGTTTCTTACTGCCATGTTGTTGTCATGTTGTGTTGCTACCGCCATACAGTATTGCTGCCATGCCATGTTGTTGTCATGTTGTGTTGCTACTGCCATGTTTGTTGCTGCCATGCCATGTTGTTGTCATGTTGTGTTTCTACCGCCATGTTGTTGTCATGCCAGGCTTCTACAGCGCCATGTTGCGTTGTAACGCCATGTTGTGTTTCTACTGCCATGTTGTCAGGTTGCTACACTGCCATGTTGTTGTCATGTTGTGTTGCGGGGTTACACGCCATGTTTGTGGTGCTGCCACCATGCCATGCTTGTTGTCATGTTTGTGTTTCTACCGCCATGTTGTTGTCATGTTGTGTTGCTACGCCATGTTGTGTTACACCGCCATGTTGGTTGTTACTGCCATGTTGTAGTCATGTTGTGTTGCTACTGCCATGTTGTTGTCATGTTGTGTTGCTACTCGCCATGTTGTGTTGCTACTGCCATGTTGCTGCCATTGCTACTGCCATGTTGTGTTTCTACTGCCATAGTTGCTACCGTTGCTGCTGTCACAACAGGTTATACTGCCATGTTGTTGTCATGTTGTGCTTGCTGCTGTCATGTTGTGTTGCTACCTGCCATGTTGTTGTCATGTTGTGTTGCTACTGCCATGTTGTGTTTCTACCGCCATGTTGTGTTGCTACTGTCATGTTGTGGTTGCGTTGCCGCCATGTTGTGTTGCTACCTGCCATGTTGTTGTCATGTTGTGTTGCTACTCGCATGTTGTTGTCATGCCAGGTTGCTACTCGTCATGCCAGGCTGCTGCCATGCCATGTTGTTGTCATGTTGTGTTGCTACTGCCATGTTGTTGTCATGTTGTGTTTCTACTGCCATGTTGTTGTCATGTTGTGTTTCTACTGCCATGTTGTGTTGCTACTGTCATGTTGTGTTGCTACTGCCATGTTGTGTTGCTACTGCCATGTTGTTGTCATGCTGTGTTGCTACTGCCATGTTGTGTTGCTACTGCCATGTTGTGTTGCTACCTGCCATGTTGTTGTCATGTTGTGTTGCTACTGCCATGTTGTTGTCATGTTGTGTTTCTACTGCCATGTTGTGTTGCTACCATGCCATGTTGTTGTCATGTTGTGTTGCTACTGCCATGTTGTGTTTTTACTGCCATGTTGTTGTCATGTTGTGTTGCTACTGCCATGTTGTTGTCATGTTGTGTTTCTACTGCCATGTTGTGTTGCTACCATGTTGTTGTCATGTTGTGTTGCTACCATGCCATGTTGTTGTCATGTTGTGTTTCTACTGCCATGTTGTGTTGCTACTGCCATGTTGTTGTCATGTTGTGTTGCTACTGCCATGTTGTTGTCATGTTGTGTTTCTACTGCCATGTTGTGTTGCTACCATGTTGTTGTCATGTTGTGTTGCTACTGCCATGTTGTTGTCATGTTGTGTTGCTACTGCCATGTTGTGTTGCTACTGCCATGTTGTGTTTCTACTGCCATGTTGTTGTCATGTTGTGTTGCTACCATGCCATGTTGTGTTGCTACCATGTTGCTGTCATGCATGCTGTTGTCATGTTGTGTTGCTACTGCCATGTTGTGTTTCTACTGCCATGTCAGTTGCTATCCATGTTGTTGTCATGCCAGGTTGCCACCATGTCGCGGTTGCTACTGCCATGTTGTTGTCATGTTGTGTTGCCACTCGCCATGTTGTGCTGCTACCGCCATGTCAGGTTGCTACTGCCATGCTGTTGTCATGTTGTGTTCTACTGCCATGTTGTGTTGCTACCATGTTGTTGTCATGTTGTGTTGCTACCGCCATGTTGTGCTGCTACCGCCATGTTGTTGCCATGGTGTGTTTCTACTGCCATGTTGTTGTCATGTTCGTGTGTTGCTACTGCCATGTTGTTGCCATGTTGTGTTGCTACTGCCGTGTTGTGTTGCTGCCGCTGTTGTCATGTTGTGTTGCTACTGCCATGTTGTGTTGCTACTGCCATGTCAGGTTGCTACTGCCATGTTGTGTTTCTACTGGTCATGTTGTGTTGCTACTGCCACGTTGTGGTCATGTTGTGCTTGTGCCACTGCCATGTTGTGTTGCTGCCATGCCATGTTGTTGTCATGTTGCGTTTCTATCAAGCCATGTTGTACAATGCAACATGCCATGTTTGTTGCCATGTTGTGTTTCTACTGCCATGTTGTTGTCATGTTGTGTTGCTAATGCCATTGTGTTGCTGCCATGCCATGTTGTTGTCATGTTGTGTTGCTACCTGCCATGTTGTTGTCATGTTGCTCTACCGCCATGTTGTTGTCATGTTGTGCTTCTACTGCCATGTTGTTGTCATGTTGTGTTGCTACTGCCATTGTGGTTCTACCATGCCATGTTGTCATGTTGTGTTGCTACTCGCCATATTGTGTTGCTACTGCCATGTTAGGTTGCTACCGCCATGTTAGAACATGTTGTGTTGCTACTGCCATGTTGTTGTCATGTTGTGTTGCTACTGCCATGTTGTGTTGCTACTGCCATGTTGTGTTGCTACTGCCATGTTGTGTTTCTACTGCCATGTTGTGTTGCTACTGTCATGTTGTGTTGCTACTGCCATGTTGTTGTCATGTTGTGTTGCTGCTGCCATGTTGTGTTGCTACCTGCCATGTTGTTGTCATGTTGTGTTGCTACTGCCATGTTGTGTTGCTACTCTCGCCATGTGTGTTGCTACCGTCATGTTGTGCTGCTGCTGCCATGTCAGGTTGCTACCTGCCATGTTGTTGTCATGTTGTGCTTGCTACTGCCATGTTGTGTTGCTACTGTCATGCCAGGTTGCTACTGCCATGTTGTTGTCATGTTGTGTTGCTACTGCCATGTTGTTGTCATGTTGTGTTTCTACTGCCATGTTGTTGTCATGTTGTGTTTCTACTGCCATGTTGTGTTGCTACTGTCATGTTGTGTTGCTACTGCCATGTTGTGTTGCTACTGCCATGTTGTTGTCATGCTGTGTTGCTACTGCCATGTTGTGTTGCTACTGCCATGTTGTGTTGCTACCTGCCATGTTGTTGTCATGTTGTGTTGCTACTGCCATGTTGTGTTGCTACTGCCATGTTGTTGCTACCCCGCCATGTTGTTGTCATGTTGTGTTGCTACTGCCATGTTGTTGTCATGTTGTGTTGCTACAAGCCATGTTTAGGTTGCTACTGCCATGTTGTGCTGCTACCCACCATGTTGTTGTCATGTTCTGTTGCTACTGCCATGTTGTGTTGTTACTGCATGTTGTGTTGCTACTGTCATGTTGTTGTCATGTTGTGTTGCTACTGCCATGTTGTGTTGCTGCCATGCCATGTTGTGTTGTTGTCTTAGGTCTCTATGTAGTGTTGTGTTGTCTCTCTTGTCGTGATGTGTGTTTTGTCCTATATTTTATTATGTTTTAATCCCAGCCCCCGTCCCCGCAGGAGGCCTTTTGGTAGACCGTCATTGTAAATATAAAATGGTTCTTAACTTGCCTAGTTAAATGAAAGGTTACATAAATCCAATCCAAATACAAGGATGGTCTTTTAGCGCCCCGTACAGGTCAGGTTAGGGATGTGCAGACTGGGAGAGTTCCAGGTGGATTTAACATTCAAGACAGTCACCTGACTCCACACTGAAGACGGCTCGAAAACACAAACCATCACAAATATGAGTTTCTCTGACCTGACTTCACCCTTCGACGTTTCCTCCATGAGCGAAGAACAACTCGAGGTAAAGATGACCAAACCTGACAAACGGCAACACATATTAGACCAGAGTTAATTGGACCATTTATTTCCGAAATATTCTAGAGTTTGGTTGAACAACTTCAAGATGCCGTCGGTAATGTGAACGAGGAACTGAACATGACTATAGAAGAGCGAGAGGCTGTGGACAAGGACGTGAAAAGACGGTAAGTAAAGTCCACAATGTTTGACCGGTAGCCCAGATATCACCTGTGAAGTTGATGCTCCGACGCGCTTTCCAACCACGGTGGTTCATTTCAAGAGCCGAAGTCAAATAAAAACGGATTTAGGCCCTATTGTTCAAAGCAAAACCAACGCCTTTCACATCTTCACCTTTTATGAGTTGAGGGTAAGTTTTCTAGGTAGGAAAAATAACGAGGATTTGAACATGGCCTCCTGTTATTAGGTCTGATTTCTGCAGCTGGTTTCACCCAAAACATCACGCCTGGTTTCTTTCGATGGAAACCTGATGAAGCTCTGAACGCACTGGTTCTAGTACTTTCTATAAGACATAACTGATGAGCTGGTTGTCACAACTATAGATGTCTTACATACTCGTATTATTGGGTTTATTTCGCCCTCTCTAGAGCTTAAACAATTAAACCTATTAACACGAAACCAATTTCCAAATGTCCGGCTGCTCCAACTTGGATTTGCTTGAGAAAATATTTTTGATACCATTTATACTTTTTGAACTAAAAACAATATTTAAATGAGCTCACAATGCATTTCAATGGCAAAAAAAATGCCCATAGACATGAATGGTAAAGGCATGTAGACCATCTCCTACACTGTTTAAGCTCTCAACACCAAACCCGAAGATGTCCAGACTGGCCCAACCTGGATTTGCTTGTCAAAGGATATTTGATACTAGGTGTACTTTTGGAACTATAACACTTAAAAAAAAAAAAATCATAAATTACATTTGCTATTCAAAATGGTCCTGCTACTTGGTAAGTTGAGCTACAAGACCAACTGTAAAACATTCAGGCTATCCTAACTTCAAATCATCTAAAACCTTTATAAACTTATAACGATTTGAAATAGCATAAACTACCTTGAACCGTCTCAAGCTGAGACACAAAACCTACGTTCTTATGTTCAGGCTATTTTATTCCATCTAACTACCTTTTTAACTATAACCAGTCACTACCACTACTATAACCAGTCACTACCACTACTATAACCAGTCACTACCACTACTATAACCAGTCACTACCACTACTATAACCAGTCACTACCACTACTATAACTATCAACCAGTACACTATAACTATAACAGTCACTACACACTAACTATAACCAGTCACTACCACTACTACTATAACTATAACCAGTCACTACCACACTATAACCTCACTACCTATAACTAACCAGTCACTAACTACTATAACCAGTCACTACCACTACTACTATAACTATAACCAGTCACTACCACTACTATAACCAGTCACTACCACTACTACTATAACTATAACCAGTCACTACCACTACTATAACCAGTCACTACCACTACTACTATAACTATAACCAGTCACTACCACTACTATAACCAGTCACTACCACTACTACTATAACTATAACCAGTCACTACCACTACTATAACCAGTCACTACCACTACTACTATAACTATAACCAGTCACTACCACTACTATAACCAGTCACTACCACTACTATAACCAGTCACTACCACTACTATAACCAGTCACTACCATTACTATAACCAGTCACTACCACTACTATAACCAGTCACTACCATTACTATAACCAGTCACTACCACTACTATAACCAGTCACTACCACTACTACTATAACTATAACCAGTCACTACCACTACTATAACCAGTCACTACCACTACTATAACCAGTCACTACCACTACTATAACCAGTCACTACCACTACTATAACTAGTCACTACCACTACTATAACCAGTCACTACCACTACTATAACCAGTCACTACCACTACTATAACCAGTCACTACTACTACTATAACCAGTCACTACCACTACTATAACTATAACCAGTCACTACCACTACTATAACCAGTCACTACCACT
>NW_025756204.1:0-6795 GCF_021184085.1 Oncorhynchus gorbuscha
CCAGTAAGTATTACAGAGGCCAGGAAGTATTACCGAGGCCAGGTATTACCGAGGCCAGTATTACAGAGGCCAGTATTACCAAGGCCAGTATTACCGAGGCCAGTATTACAGAGGCCAGTATTACCGAGGTCCAGTATTACCGAGGCCAGTATTACAGAGGCCAGTATTACCGAGACCAGTATTACCGAGGCCAGTATTACCGAGGCCAGTATTACCGAGACCAGTATTACAGAGGCCAGTATTACCGAGGCCAGCATTACCGAGGCAGCATTACCTGCCTAAACCATAACCAATGGTGGAGGATCGTCCAGTGTCATCACAATGTTGGAGTCCCAAATGGAACCCTTTCCCCTATATAGTGCACTACTATTGACCAGAGCCCTATGGAACCCTTTCCCCTATATAGTGCACTACTATTGACCAGAGCCCTATGGAACCCTTTCCCCTATATAGTGCACTACTATTGACCAGAGCCCTATGGAACCCTTTCCCCTATATAGTGCACTACTATTGACCAGAGCCCTATGGAACCCTTTCCCCTATATAGTGCACTACTGTGGTCCTTCTGTAGCTCAGTTGGTAGAGCATGGCGCTTGTAACGCCAGCGTAGTGGGTTCGATCCCCGGGACCACCCATACGTAGAATGTATGCACACATGACTGTAAGTCGCTTTGGATAAAAGCGTCTGCTAAATGGCATATATTTTATTATATTATTATATATTTATTGACCAGAGCCCTATGCAACCCTTTCCCCTATATAGTGCACTACTATTGACCAGAGCCCTATGGAACCCTTTCCCCTATATAGTATATCAAAAGTAGTGCACTATTAAGAGAATAGGGCACCACTAAGAACGTAACCAATGAGTGATTCTATCATAAGGACTGAGTCCCCGGGACGACATAAAGAAGACATCCTAGGTCAGTACACGCTAACAACACATTGGGTACGCGACCGTGGGTCAACACAACCATACATTCCTATGTGAGTTTAGCCACACGGTTTATTTTTGATCGACAGTATACAGGACAATGACCATTCAGGGTATATGAAGTCAACTCTGTCACACTGTCCTAATAGCAAACAGGGCTCCGTTCCTACCACGTTACTATGGTAACTCCTGGGACTACCGTAGTGCACATTCAAGTATTTTGGGGAGTTTAAAAAGCAACAGAGTAAAATATACAAACACATCATATTGTCACCTTGCTTTCTTTGAACAGCATTCATTTCCTTAACCTTGGACTGGCAGACACACACACACACACACACACACACACACACACACACACACACACACACACACACACACACACACACACACACACACACACACACACACACACACACACACACACACACACACACACACACACACACACACACACACACACACACACTCTGTCCATGCTGCAACACAGAGACCAAGGCTCCTGTTATACATCACTTCTCCTTACTGTCTGCTGGGCATCAACCATCCAGCCAGTCATCCAGTCAGTCAGTCAATCAGCCAGTCAGCCAGCCATCCAGCCAGTCAGCCAGCCAGTCAGCCAGTCAGCCAGCCATCCATCCAGTCAGTCAACCATCCAGTCAGTCAGTCAGCCATTCAGCCAGTCAGTCAGCCATCCAGCCAACCAGTCAGCCAGCCAGTCATCCAGTCAGTTAGCCAGTCAGTCAATCTTCCAGTCAGCCAGTCAGTCATTCTTCCAGCCAGCCAGTCAGTCAATCTTCCAGTCAGCCAGTCAGTCAGCCAGCCAGCCAGTCAGCCAGTCAGTCAGTCAGTCAGCCAGCATCAGATGAATAATACTACAACTAAATAAAATAAACTCAGGTTAGCAAAACTTGTCATATCAGATATAACCTCATAAGCAGACTTTGCACAAGCTAGCTGAGAAGTCCACCAGGAGAGACATCCTGGATGAGCTGCCAGTAGAACGTAACCCAGTGGGTTGGTGGGTAGAGACCAGACTAACGGACCAGGGGGAACCTGCTGTATGGACCCAGTACACAACAACGTGGGTTGGTGGGTAGAGACCAGACTAACAGGGGGAACCTGCTGTATGGACCTGGTACACAACAACGTGGGTTGGTAGGTAGAGACCAGACTAACAGGGGGAACCTGCTGTATGGACCCAGTACACAACAACGTGGGTTGGTAGGTAGAGACCAGACTAACAGGGGGAACCTGCTGTATGGACCCAGTACACAACAACGTGGGTTGGTAGGTAGAGACCAGACTAACGGACCAGGGGGAAACCTGCTGTATGGACCCAGTACACACAACAACGTGGGCTGGTGGGTAGAGACCAGACTAACAGGGGGAACCTGCTGTATGGACCCAGTACACAACAACGTGGGTTGGTAGGTAGAGACCAGACTAACAGGGGGGGCTGTATGGACCTGGTACACAACAACGTGGGTTGGTAGGTAGAGACCAGACTAACAGGGGGAACCTGTATGGACATTACACAACAACGTGGGTTGGTAGGTAGAGACCAGACTAACAGGGGAACCTGCTGTATGGACCCAGTACACAACAACGTGGTTTGGTAGGTAGAGACCAGACTAACGGACCAGGGGAACCTGCTGTATGGACCCTGTACACAACAACGTGGGTTGGTAGGTAGAGACCAGACTAACAGGGGAACCTGCTGTATGGACCCAGTACACAACAACGTGGGTTGGTAGGTAAGAGACCAGACTAACAGGGAACCTGCTGTATGGACCCAGTACACAACAACGGGGTTGGTAGGTAGAGACCAGACTAACAGGGGGAACCTGCTGTATGGACCCAGTACACAACAACGTGGGTTGGTAGGTAGAGACCAGACTAACAGGGGGAACCTGCTGTATGGACCCAGCACACAACAACGTGGGTTGGTAGGTAGAGACCAGACTAACAGGGGGAACCTGCTGTATGGACAGTACACAACAACGTGGGTTGGTAGGTAGAGACTAGACTAACAGGGGAACCTGCTGTATGGACCCAGTACACAACAACGTGGGTTGGTAGGTAGAGACCAGACTAACTGGGGGAACCTGCTGTATGGACCCAGTACACAACAACGTGGGTTGGTAGGTAGAGACCAGACTAACAGGGGGAACCTGCTGTATGCACCCAGTACACAACAACGTGGGTTGGTAGGTAGAGACCAGACTAACGGACCAGGGGGAACCTGCTGTATGGACCCAGTACACAACAACATGGGTTGGTAGGTAGAGACCAGACTAACGGACCAGGGGGAACCTGCTGTATGGACCCAGTACACAACAACGTGGGTTGGTAGGTAGAGACCAGACTAACGGACCAGGGGGAACCTGCCCGGTCCAGGCCTGCTGACACAAGAACCGTGTCTGGTCAGGAACACATGTCAAAGCACCATCAGCATTAAAGAACAAAACATGCTGTTTTGCTAGAGAACAGTTCCACTGTTGACCTCTGACCTCTATGTTCCCGTTGCACTGTGTGCTCAATGAGAGATCCCCAAAAAAGAGGTGACACCCAGCCTTTGAAGTGCTTCCTGTCAAATACGTACATCAACCATATCAATTTGTAAGTCGCTTCTGGATAAGAGCGTCTGCTAAATGACTTAAATGTAAATGTAAAATAAACATATTTGAACCAAATGTAAATGTAATGACACAATCAACCTTTTAAAATGAAATAAAAGAATGAACGGAAGAAAAAGGTTTTTAAAAAAGTCAGATGTTTGTTGTTCCGTGCCAGACCTTTGCACGATGTCTGTTGCCGCTGCATGAGAAGTTTCAGACAGTACATTCATCCAGGTACTGCCAACTGGAGCACCAACAGCCTGAGACCAAGATGTTACCACCAAGAACTTTAAACAGGAAACAAAATATACACCGGGGCGGTTTGATCTAGTGACCTTTCCACCAGGGTTGAGTTCAACACCATTTCAATTCAGAAAGTAAAACTACATTCAAAATGTTAAATCATTTTTTTTTAAAGCTTGAAGAGAATTGAAATGTGGAATTTCAGTGTACTTCCTGAATTGACAGGAATCAAAAATGGAATTGACCCCAATCTTGGTTTTGACCTGTAGAAATAAATACACAAACAGACCATGAGAATGTATCTTACAGAGAGAGAGAGAGAGAGAGAGAGGGAGGGGGTATCACTGGGAGAAGAGCCAAACCACCACTGGCCCCAGGGCCACGGCAGCTCTGACAGAGGGAGGGGGTATCACTGGGAGAAGAGCCAAACTACCACTAGCCCCAGGGCCACGGCAGCTCTGACAGAGGGAGGGAAATCACTGGGAGAAGAGCCAAACCACCACTGGCCCCAGGGCCACGGCAGCTCTGACAGAGGGAGGGGGTATCACTGGGAGAAGAGCCAAACCACCACTAGCCCCAGGGCCACGGCAGCTCTGACAGAGGGAGGGGGTATCACTGGGAGAAGAGCCAAACCACCACTAGCCCCAGGGCCACGGCAGCTCTGACAGAGGGAGGGAAATCACTGGGAGAAGAGCCAAACTACCACTAGCCCCAGGGCCACGGCAGCTCCAGCCCCCATGTTGAGCAGGACAGGCCTCCAGTACAGCCAGCGTCTCTCTGCCTCTCTGTGTTCGTCAGTCTCTGTTTCATCAGGTGAAGCTTCTGGGCCGTGCAGGGCGATACGCTCCTCCCTGTGTCTCTTCCTCAGACTGGAAGAAGATAATAGGATGAGGGTTTCATTACATGGTTAGAGAAGTCTGGAAGGGTCCTAATTGAATGCCATCTATACATGTGAGTCTGGGGGGGGTCCTAATTGAATGCCATCTATACATGTGAGTCTGGGGGTCCTAATTGAATGCCATCTATACATGTGAGTCTGGGGGGTCCTAATTGAATGCCATCTATACATGTGAGTCTGGAGGGGGGTCCTAATTGAATGCCATCTATACATGTGAGTCTGGGGGTCCTAATTGAATGCCATCTATACATGTGAGTCTGGAAGGGTCCTAATTGAATGCCATCTATACATGTGAGTCTGGGGGTCCTAATTGAATGCCATCTATACATGTGAGTCTGGGGGTCCTAATTGAATGCCATCTATACATGTGAGTCTGGAAGGGTCCTAATTGAATGCCATCTATACATGTGAGTCTGGGGGGTCCTAATTGAATGCCATCTATACATGTGAGTCTGGGGGGTCCTAATTGAATGCCATCTATACATGTGAGTCTGGGGGGTCCTAATTGAATGCCATCTATACATGTGAGTCTGGGGGGTCCTAATTGAATGCCATCTATACATGTGAGTCTGGAAGGGTCCTAATTGAATGCCATCTATACATGTGAGTCTGGGGGGTCCTAATTGAATGCCATCTATACATGTGAGTCTGGGGGTCCTAATTGAATGCCATCTATACATGTGAGTCTGGGGGGTCCTAATTGAATGCCATCTATACATGTGAGTCTGGAGGGTCCTAATTGAATGCCATCTATACATGTGAGTCTGGAAGGGTCCTAATTGAATGCCATCTATACATGTGAGTCTGGGGGTCCTAATTGAATGCCATCTATACATGTGAGTCTGGGGGTCCTAATTGAATGCCATCTATACATGTGAGTCTGGGGGGTCCTAATTGAATGCCATCTATACATGTGAGTCTGGAGGGTCCTAATTGAATGCCATCTATACATGTGAGTCTGGGGGGTCCTAATTGAATGCCATCTATACATGTGAGTCTGGGGGGTCCTAATTGAATGCCATCTATACATGTGAGTCTGGAAGGGTCCTAATTGAATGCCATCTATACATGTGAGTCTGGGGGTTCCTAATTGAATGCCATCTATACATGTGAGTCTGGGGGGTCCTAATTGATTGCCATCTCAACATGCGAGTCTGGGGGGGGGGTCCTAATTGATTGCCATCTATACATGCGAGTCTGGAAGGGTCTAAACAGTCTGCCCAGCACTGAAGGCCCACAGCCAGCTTCAGTAGGAGGAGGTAAGCAGACAATAGAGAGAAGCAGTAGAGGGGAATACACCTGGAGGTGTACTGACCTTGGCACCTCCGCCAGGTCCTTCTCTGAGCTGTCTGGATCCGTCCCGTCTCCTGATGTCCGGTCCTCTCTGGACAACGCCACAGGCTCAGGCTCCACACTGGGCAGTGGCTGGCCGTTGGGCTTTTCTGAGGGCCGACTGGGGACGGGGGGCGTCTAAAGGCCGTGGTGGGGGTAGAGGGGGCGCGGGTGTCTAAAGGTCGTGGTGGGGGTAGAGGGGAGGCGGGGGTGTCTAAAGGCTGTGGTGGGGGTAGAGGGGAGGCGGGGGTGTCTAAAGGCTGTGGTGGGGTGGGGGTGTCTAAAGGTCGTGGTAGGGGTAGGAGGGCGGGGGTGTCAGAGAGCCACCTGGGAGGAGGGGCAGGCGGTGAATCACATACTGTCGCTCTGTCCTCTCTGGACAGCTCTCTCTTCTGGCTCTGTACAGACAGACAGGACAGTAGTTAATGACCAACAGACAGACAGACAGACAGACAGACAGACAGACAGACAGACAGACAGACAGACAGACAGACAGACAGACAGACAGACAGACAGACAGACAGACAGACAGACAGACAGACAGACAGACAGACAGACAGACAGACAGACAGACAGACAGACAGACAGACAGACAGACAGACAGACAGACAGACAGACAGACAGACAGACAGACAGACAGACAGACAGACAGACAGACAGACAGACAGACAGACAGACAGACAGACAGACAGACAGACAGACAGACAGACAGACAGACAGACAGACAGACAGACAGACAGACAGACAGACAGACAGACAGACAGACA
>NW_025756205.1:0-6792 GCF_021184085.1 Oncorhynchus gorbuscha
CTATACATTATAACCTAGTCTACTTTACATAATATAACATATCACTAACAACCCACTACTATACATTATAACCTAGTCTACTTTACATAATATAACATCTACATATCACTAACAACCCACTACTATACATTATAACCTAGTCTACTTTACATAATATAACATCTACATATCACTAACAACCCACTACTATACATTATAACCTAGTCTACTTTACATAATATAACATATCACTAACAACCCACTACTATACATTATAACCTAGTCTACTTTACATATATATAACATATCACTAACAACCCACTACTATACATTATAACCTAGTCTACTTTACATAATATAACATCTACATATCACTAACAACCCACTACTATACATTATAACCTAGTCTACTTTACATAATATAAATCTACATATCACTAACAACCCACTACTATACATTATAACCTAGTCTACTTTACATAATATAACATCTACATATCACTAACAACCCACTACTATACATTATAACCTAGTCTACTTTACATAATATAACATCTACATATCACTAACAACCCACTACTATACATTATAACCTAGTCTACTTTACATAATATAACATCTACATATCACTAACAACCCACTACTATACATTATAACCTAGTCTACTTTACATAATATAACATCTACATATCACTAACAACCCACTACTATACATTATAACCTAGTCTACTTTACATAATATAACATCTACAATCACTAACAACCCACTACTATACATTATAACCTAGTCTACTTTACATAATATAACATATCACTAACAACCCACTACTATACATTATAACCTAGTCTACTTTACATAATATAACATCTACATATCACTAACAACCCACTACTATACATTATAACCTAGTCTACTTTACATAATATAACATATCACTAACAACCCACTACTATACATTATAACCTAGTCTACTTTACATAATATAACATCTACATATCACTAACAACCCACTACTATACATTATAACCTAGTCTACTTTACATAATATAACATCTACATATCACTAACAACCCACTACTATACATTATAACCTAGTCTACTTTACATAATATAACATCTACATATCACTAACAACCCACTACTATACATTATAACCTAGTCTACTTTACATAATATAACATCTACATATCACTAACAACCCACTACTATACATTATAACCTAGTCTACTTTACATAATATAACATCTACATATCACTAACAACCCACTACTATACATTATAACCTAGTCTACTTTACATAATATAACATCTACACATCACTAACAACCCACTACTATACATTATAACCTAGTCTACTTTACATAATATAACATATCACTAACAACCCACTACTATACATTATAACCTAGTCTACTTTACATAATATAACATCTACATATCACTAGCAACCCACTACTATACATTATAACCTAGTCTACTTTACATAATATAACATATCACTAACAACCCACTACTATACATTATAACCTAGTCTACTTTACATAATATAACATCTACATATCACTAACAACCCACTACTATACATTATAACCTAGTCTACTTTACATAATATAACATCTACATATCACTAACAACCCACTACTATACATTATAACCTAGTCTACTTTACATAATATAACATCTACATATCACTAACAACCCACTACTATACATTATAACCTAGTCTACTTTACATAATATAACATCATCACTAACAACCCACTACTATACATTATAACCTAGTCTACTTTACATAATATAACATCTACATATCACTAACAACCCACTACTATACATTATAACCTAGTCTACTTTACATAATATAACATACTCACTAACAACCCACTACTATACATTATAACCTAGTCTACTTTACATAATATAACATCTACATATCACTAACAACCCACTACTATACATTATAACCTAGTCTACTTTACATAATATAACATCTACATATCACTAACAACCCACTACTATACATTATAACCTAGTCTACTTACATAATATAAATATATCACTAACAACCCACTACTATACATTATAACCTAGTCTACTTTACATAATATAACATCTACATATCAACAACCCACTACTATACATTAGTAACCTAGTCTACTTTACATAATATAACATATCACTAACAACTCACTACTATACATTATAACCTAGTCTACTTTACATAATATAACATATCACTAACAACCCACTACTATACATTATAACCTAGTCTACTTTACATAATATAACATCTACATATCACTAACAACCCACTACTATACATTATAACCTAGTCTACTTACATAATATAACATCTACATATCACTAACAACCCACTACTATACATTATAACCTAGTCTACTTTACATAATATAACATATCACTAACAACCTATTACTATACATTATAACCTAGTCTACTTTACATAATATAACATCTACATATCCCTAACAAACCCACTACTATACATTATAACCTAGTCTACTTCATACAATATAACATCTACATATCACTAACAACCCACTACTATACATTATAACCTAGTCTACTTTACATAATATAACATATCACTAACAACCCACTACTATACATTATAACCTAGTCTACTTTACATAATATAACATCTACATATCACTAACAACCCACTACTATACATTATAACCTAGTCTACTATATAATATAACATCTACATATCACTAACAACCTGTAATTACTATACATTATAACCTAGTCTACTTTACATAATATAACATCTACATATCACTAGCAACCCACTACTATACATTATAACCTAGTCTACTTTACATAATATAACATATCACTAACAACCCAATTTCACTATACATTATAACCAGTCTACTTACATAATATAACATATCACTAACAACCCACTACTATACATTATAACCTAGTCTACTTTACATAATATAACAACATATCACTAACAACCCACTACTATACATTATAACCTAGTCTACTTTACATAATATAACATCTACACATCACTAACAACCCACTACTATACATTATAACCTAGTCTACTTTACATAATATAACATATCACTAACAACCCCACTACTATACATTATAACCTAGTCTACTTTACATAATATAACATATCACTAACAACCCACTACTATACATTATAACCTAGTCTACTTTACATAATATAACATCTACACATCACTAACAACCCACTACTATACATTTATAACCTAGTCTACTTTACATAATATAACATATCACTAACAACCCACTACTATACATTATAACCTAGTCTACTTTACATAATATATCTACAATATCACTAACATTATAACCCACAACTATACATTATAACCCACTACATAATATAACATCTAACATATCACTAACAACCCACAACTATACATTATAACCTAGTCTACTTTACATAATATAACATCTACATATCACTAACAACCCACTACTATACATTATAACCTAGTCTACTTTACATAATATAACATCTACATATCACTAACAACCCACTACTATACATTATAACCTAGTCTACTTTACATAATATAACATCTACATATCACTAACAACCCACTACTATACATTATAACCTAGTCTACTTTACATAATATAACATCTATATCACTAACAACCCACTACTATACATTATAACCTAGTCTACTTTACATAATATAACATATCACTAACAACCCACTACTATACATTTATAACCTAGTCTACTTTACATAATATAACATATCACTAGCAACCCACTACTATACATTATAACCTAAGTCTACTTACATAATATAACATATCACTAACAACCCACTACTATACATTATAACCTAGTCTACTTTACATAATATAACATATCACTAACAACCCACTACTATACATTATAACCTAGTCTACTTTTATATAATATAACATCTACATATCAATTAACAACCCACTACTATACATTATAACCTAGTCTACTTTACATAATATAATATACTACTAACAACCTACTACTATACATTATAACTCTAAGTCTACTTTACATAATATAACATCTACATATCACTAGTAACCTACCATTATACATTATAACCTAGTCTACTTTTACATAATATAACATATCAATAACAACCTAATTACTATACATTATAACCTAGTCTACTTTACATAATATAACATCTACACATCACTAACAACCCACTACTATACATTATAACCTAGTCTACTTTACATAATATCAACATATCACTAACAACCCACTACTATACATTATAACCTAGTCTACTTTACATAATATAACATCTACATATCACTAGCAACCCACTACTATACATTATAACCTGTAGTCTTACTTTTACATAATATAACATCTACACACATCACTAACAAGCCCACTACTATGCATTATAACCTAGTCTACTTTTACATAATATAACTTATATCACTAACATTATACTATACATTTATAACCTAGTCTATTTTTACATATTATAAACATATCACTAACAGCCCACTACTATGCATTTATAACCTGAGTCCTGCTTTTTACATGTATAACGTCACATATCACACAACAGCCCACTGCTATGCAGTATGGCCTAGTCTGCTTTACATAATATAGCTTATATCACTATGACCCACAGCTATACATTGCCAACCTAGTCTACTTCACAGCAATATAACATCTACATATCACTAACAACCCACTACTATACATTATAACCTAGTCTACTTTACATAATATAACATATCACTAACAACCCACTACTATACATTATAACCTAGTCTACTTTACATAATATAACATATCACTAACAACCCACTACTATACATTATAACCTAGTCTACTTTACATAATATAACATCTACATATCACTAACAACCCACTACTATACATTATAACCTAGTTCATACTTTACATAATATAACATATCACTAACAACCCACTACTATACATTATAACCTAGTCTACTTACATAATATAACATCTACATATCACTAACAACCCACTACTATACATTATAACCTAGTCTACTTTACATAATATAACATATCACTAACAACCCACTACTATACATTATAACCTAGTCTACTTTACATAATATAACATCTACATATCACTAACAACCCACTACTATACATTATAACCTAGTCTACTTTACATAATATAACATCTACATATCACTAACAACCCACTACTATACATTATAACCTAGTCTACTTTACATAATATAACATATCACTAACAACCCACTACTATACATTATAACCTAGTCTACTTTACATAATATAACATCTACATATCACTAACAACCCACTACTATACATTATAACCTAGTCTACTTTACATAATATAACATATCACTAACAACCCACTACTATACATTATAACCTAGTCTACTTTACATAATATAACATATCACTAACAACCCACTACTATACATTATAACCTAGTCTACTTTACTTAATATTGTTGCTGTACTGTCTATAACTACCTTAACAAACAGTGACTTATTATTATTATTATTATTATTATTATTATTGACAGTTACCATGGAGATGTCATTTCACAACTACATGAAAAATATAAATCAGGACTACATGTTCATGTGATGCATTAAATCACCTGACTGTTTGGATGTGTCTGTTAGTAAATGTTTTATTTCTAAGAGATAATGAATAAATGAGAACAATTGACATTCAATAATTACTGTGTTAACCACAACCAACATGTTGTATCTCTGTTTAGTTGTCACTGTGTTAACCACAACCAACATGTTGGATCTCTGTTTAGTTGTCACTGTGTTAACCACAACCAACATGCTGGATCTCTGTTTAGTTGTCACTGTGTTAACCACAACCAACACGTTGGATCTCTGTTTAGTTGTCACTGTGTTAATAACCACAACCAACATGTTGTATCTCTGTTTAGTTGTCACTGTGTTAACCACAACCAACATGCTGGATCTCTATTTAGTTGTCACTGTGTTAACCACAACCAACATGCTGGATCTCTGTTTAGTTGTCACTGTGTTAATAACCACAACCAACATGTTGGATCTCTGTTTAGTTGTCACTGTGTTAACCACAACCAACATGCTGGATCTCTGTTTAGTTGTCACTGTGTTAATAACCACAACCAACCTGCTGTATCTCTGTTTAGTTGTCACTGTGTTAACCACAACCAACATGCTGGATCTCTGTTTAGTTGTCACTGTGTTAACCACAACCAACATGCTGGATCTCTGTTTAGTTGTCATTGTGTTAACCACAACCAACATGCTGGATCTCTGTTTAGTTGTCACTGTGTTAATAACCACAATCAACATGTTGGATCTCTGTTTAGGGGTCAGTGCTCTAAAATGAGTCTCTCTGGGGAGAGAGAGGAGGGGGGCCCTTCCTCTAAAATGAGTCTCTCTAGGGGACATGACACCAAAGCTAAGAGGTAAGATGACAATTGTTTGAAGAATTTATTAAGTTTATTTCCTAAATAAATAGCTATCTTAAGATGAATGCACTTACTGTAAAGCGTTCTGGATAAGAGCATCTGCTAAATCAGGGGTTCTCAATCCGGGGTCTGCGGAGGTACTGCAGGGGTTCTCAATCCGGGGTCTGTGGAGGTACTGCAGAGGTTCTCAATCCGGGGTCTGCGGAGGTACTGCAGGGGTTCTCAATCTGGGGTCTGCGGAGGTACTGCAGGGGTTCTCAATCCGGGGTCTGCAGAGGTACTGCAGGGGTTCTCAATCCGGGGTCTGTGGAGGTACTGCAGTGGTTCTCAATCCGGGGTCTGT
>NW_025756206.1:0-6792 GCF_021184085.1 Oncorhynchus gorbuscha
AATACCCTGCTAAGTTAACAAATGGATGTAAAATGACTTCTGAATGCCAATAATACCCTGCTAAGTTAACAAATGGATGTAAAATGACTTCTGAAGGCCAATAATACCCTGCTAAGTTAACAAATGGATGTAAAATGACTTCTGAATGCCAATAATAGCCTGCTAAGTTAACAAATGGATGTAAAATGACTTCTGAAGGCCAATAATACCCTGCTAAGTTAACAAATGGATGTAAAATGACTTCTGAAGGCCAATAATACCCTGCTAAAGTTAACAAATGGATGTAAAAATGACTTCTGAAGGCCAACATACCTGCTAAGTTAACAAATGGATGTAAAAATGACTTCTGAAGGCCAATAATACCCTGCTAAGTTAACAAATGGATGTAAAATGACTTCTGAAGGCCAATAATACCCTGCTAAGTTAACAAATGGATGTAAAATGACTTCTGAAGGCCAATAATACCCTGCTAAGTTAACAAATGGATGTAAAATGACTTCTGAAGGCCAATAATACCCTGCTAAGTTAACAAATGGATGTAAAATGACTGAAGGCCCAAGGTAATACCCTGCTAAAGTTAACAAATGGATGTAAAATGACTTCTGAAGGCCAATAATACCTGCTAAGTTAACCAAATGGATGTAAAATGACTTCTGAAGGCCAATAATGCCTATAAGTTAACAAATGGATGTAAAATGACTTCTGAAGGCCAATAATACCCTGCTAAGTTAACAAATGGATGTAAAATGACTTCTGAAGGCCAATATACCTGCTAAGTTAACAAATGGATGTAAAATGACTCTGAAGGCCAATAATACCCTGCTAAGTTAACAAATGGATGTAAAATGACTTGCCAATAATACCCTGTTAACAAAGGCCAATAATACACCTGCTAAGTTAACAAATGGATGTAAAATGACTTCTGAAGGCCAATAATACCTGCTAGAGGATTAACAAATGGATGTAAGCAAATGACTTGAAGGCCAATACACCTGCTAAATTCTAACAAATGGATGTAAATGACTTCTGAAGGCCAATAATACCTGCTAAGTTAACAAATGGATGTAAAATGACTAAACTGTTAACAAAAGGCCAATAATACCCTCACTAAAGTTAACAAATGGATGTAAAAATGACTTCAATGACTTAAAATGAAGGCCAATAATACCCTGCTAAGTTAACAAATGGATGTAAAAAATGACTTCTGAAGGCCAATAATACCCTGCTAAGTTAACAAATGGATGTAAAATGACTGAAGGCCAACACACCCTGCTGGGTTAACAAATGGATGTAAAATGACTTCTGAAGGCCAATAATACCCTGCTAAGTTAACAAATGGATGTAAAATGACTTCTGAAGGCCAATAATACCCTGCTAAGTTAACAAATGGATGTAAAATGACTTCTGAAGGCCAATAATACTCTGCTATAAATGGTCATTCACATTCCCTTTTCAACCCATAACGCTTTACTCCTGTAGTTTAGTGATGATTCTCCAGCCCACGTTCCTCCTCCACTGTACAATGTAATAACACTAACGCTTCTTATTATCAACCAACCACACTCTATAAAGACGCTTTTTAAATCAATTCCTTATATTAACAGACTTTCAGGAGAACAAAAAAAAAAACTTAAAAAAAAACTTCCCTCTACATTTTTAATACTCTTTTTAAAATAACAGTGAAAGAAAACAACTGATCTCTCAGTCAAACCGTTTTCAGTCCAACCCAAGTAGGGATCCGATAAAAAATAAAATAATTTAAAAACAGTTTTGATATCCAAGGTGGATATCATTAAATGTCCGTCTTTCTACGATTACATTTGTTTTAAAGAGAATTGTTTTTTGAAAAGGGCTCCTCTGGTCTCCTGTAGTTGGCTTTCCACTCTGATCCCAGTTAGCAGTGTAGGGCTTTCCCTCTGATCCCTGTGTAGTTAGCAGTAGGGCTTTCCCCTCTGATCCTGTTAGTTAGGGCTTTCCCTCAGTAGGAGCTTTCCCCTCTGATCCCTGTAGTTAGCAGTAGGGCTTTCCCTCTGATCCCTGTAGTTAGCAGTAGGGCTTTCCCCTCTGATCCCTGTAGTTAGCAGTGGGCTTTCCCCTCTGATCCCTGTAGTTAGCAGTAAGGGCTTTCCCCTCTGATCCCTGTGAGTTGGCAGTAGGGCTTTCCCCTCTGATCCCTGTAGTTAGCAGTAGGGCTTTCCCCTCTGATCCCTGTAGTTAGCAGTAGGGCTTTCCCCTCTGATCCCTGTAGTTCGCAGTAGGGCTTTCCCTCTGATCCCTGTAGTTAGACCCCTCTGATCCTGGTAGCAGAACTTTCCCCTCTGATCCTGTAGATTCAACAGTAGGGAACCCTCTGATCCCCTCTGATCCCTGTGTAGTTAGCAGTAGGGCTTTCCCTCTGATCCTGTGGTTAGCAGTGGGGCTTTTCCCCTCTGATCCCTGTAGTTGCAGTAGGGCTTTCCCCTCTGATCCTGTAGTTAGCAGTAAGGGCTTTCCTCCCTGTGGTTAGCAGTAGGGTCCCCTCTGATCTGGTTAGCAGTAGGGCTTTCCCCTCAGTCCTGCAGTTGGCAGTGGGCTTTCCCTCTGATCCCTGTAGTTAGCAGTAGGGCTTCCCTCTGATCCCTGTAGTTAGCAGTAGGGCTTTCCCTCTAGATCCCTGTAGTTAGCAGTAGGGCTTTCCCTCTGATCCTGTAGTTAGCAGTAGGGCTTCCCCTCTGATCCCTGTAGTTAGCAGTAGGGCTTTCCCCTCTGATCCCTGTAGTTAGCAGTAGGGCTTTTCCCCTCTGATCCCTGTAGTTAGCAGTAGGGCTTTCCTCTGATCCCTGTAGTTAGCAGTAGGGCTTTCCCCTCAGATCCCTGTAGTTAGCAGTAGGGCTTTCCCCTCTGATCCTGTAGTTAACGTGGGGACTTTCCCCTCTGATCCCTGTAGTTAGCAGTAGGGCTTTCCCCTCTGATCCCTGTAGTTAGCAGTAGGGCTTTCCCTCTGATCCCTGAGTTAGCAGTAGGGCTTTCCCCTCTGATCCCTGTAGTTAGCAGTAGGGCTTTCCCCTCTGATCCTAGTTAGCAGTAGGGCTTTCCCCTCTGATCCTGTAGTAGCAGTAGGGCTTTCCCCTCTGATCCTGTAGTTAGGGCTTTTCCCTCTGATCCTGTAGTTAGCAGTAGGGCTTTCCCCTCTGATCCTGTAGTTAGCAGTAGGGCTTTCCTCTGATCCCTGTAGTTAGCAGTAGGGCTTTCCCCTCGATCCCTGTGGTTAGCAGTAGGGCTTTCCCCTCTGATCCTGTAGTTAGCAGTAGGGCTTTCCCCTCTGATCCCTGTAGTTAGCAGTAGGGCTTTCTGATCCCTCTGTAGGGCTTTCCCTGATCCCTGTAGTTAGCAGTAGGGCTTTCCCCTCTGATCCCTGTAGTTAGCAGTAGGGCTTTCCCTCCCCATCCCTGTAGTTAGCAGTAGGGCTTTCCCTCTGATCCCTGTAGTTAGCAAGTAGGGCTTTCCCCTCTGATCCCTGTAGTTAGCAGTAGGGCTTTCCCCTCTGATCCTGTAGTTAGCAGTAGGGCTTTCCCCTCTGATCCCTGTAGTTAGCAGTAGGGCTTTCCCCTCTGATCCTGTAGTTAGCAGTAGGGCTTTCCCCTCTGATCCTGTAGTTAGCAGTAGGGCTTTCCCTCTGATCCCTGTAGTTAGCAGTAGGGCTTTCCCCTCTGATCCTGTAGTTAGCAGTAGGGCTTTCCCCTCTGATCCTGTAGTTAGCAGTAGGGCTTTCCCCTCTGATCCCTGTAGTTAGCAGTAGGGCTTTCCCCTCTGATCCCTGTAGTTAGCAGTAGGGCTTTCCCTCTGATCCCTGTAGTTAGCAGTAGGGCTTTCCCCTCTGATCTGTAGTTAGCAGTAGGGCTTTCCCCTCTGATCCCTGTAGTTAGCAGTAGGGCTTTCCCCTCTGATCCTGTAGTTAGATAGTGGCTTTCCTCTGATCCCTGTAGTTAGCAGTAGGGCTTTCCCCTCTGATCCCTGTAGTTAGCAGTAGGGCTTTCCCCTCTGATCCTGTAGTTAGCAGTAGGGCTTTCCCCTCTGATCCTGTAGTTAGCAGTAGGGCTTTCCCCTCTGATCCCTGTAGTTAGCAGTAGGGCTTTCCTCTGATCCTGTAGTTAGCAGTAGAACTTTCCCTCTGATCCCTGTAGTTAGCAGTAGGGCTTTCCCTCTGATCCCTGTAGTTAGCAGTAGGGCTTTCCCCTCTGATCCCTGTAGTTAGCAGTAGGGCTTTCCCCTCTGATCCTGTAGTTAGCAGTAGGGCTTTCCCCTCCTGATCCCTGTAGTTGGCAGTAGGGCTTCCTCTGATCCCTAGCAGTAGGGTCTGATCCTGTAGTTAGCAGTAGGGCTTTCCCCTCTGATCCTGTAGTTAGCATTAGGGCTTTCCCCTCTGATCCCTGTAGTTAGCAGTAGGGCTTTCCTCCTGATCCCTGTAGTTAGCAGTAGGGCTTTCCCCTCTGATCCCTGTAGTTAGCAGTAGGGCTTTCCCCTCTGATCCCTGTAGTTAGCAGTAGGGCTTCCCCTCTGATCCCTGGTTAGCAGTAGGGATCCCTGTAGTTAGCAGTAGGGCTTTCCCCTCTGATCCCTGTAGTTAGCAGTAGGGCTTTCCCCTCTGATCCTGTAGTTAGCAGTAGGGCTTTCCCTCTGATCCCTGTAGTTAGCAGTAGGGCTTTCCCCTCTGATCCCTGTAGTTAGCAGTAGGGCTTTCCCCTCTGATCCCTGTAGTTAGCAGTAGGGCTTTCCCCTCTGATCCTGTAGTTAGCAGTGGGCTTTCCCCTCTGATCCTGTAGTTAGCAGTAGGGCTTTCCCCTCTGATCCTCTGATCCCTGTAGTTGTAGTAGGGCTCCCCTCTGATCCCTGATTGCTTGTGGGGCTTTCCCTCTGATCCCTGTAGTTAGCAGTAGGGCTTTTTCCTCTGATCCCTGTAGTTGCAGTAGGGCTTTCCCCTCTGATCCTGTAGTTAGCAGTGAGGCTTTCCCCTCTGATCCCTGTAGTTAGCAGTAGGGCTTTCCCCTCTGATCCCTGTAGTTGCAGTAGGGCTTTCCCCTCTGATCCCTGTAGTTAGCAGTAGGGCTTTCCCCTCTGATCCTGTAGACTGTAGTTAGTCCCAGCTGTAGGGCTTTCCCTTCTGATGCCTGTAGAATGTTGTTAGCAGTAGATCTGATGCCTGTAGACTGTGTTGTTAACAGTAGGGCTTTCCCTCTGATCCCTGTAGTTGATGCCTGTAGACTGTGTTGTTAGGGCTTTCCCCTCTGATGCCTGTAGTTTAACAGTAGGGCTTTCCCTCTGATGCCTGTAGACTGTGTTGTTAACAGTAGGGCTTTCCCTCTGAGTCCCTGTAGTTAGCAGTAGGACTTTCCCCTCTGATCCCTGTTGTTAGCAGTAGTTAGTAGGGCTTTCCCCTCTGATCCCTGTTGTTAGTAGGGCTTTCCCCTCTGATCCCTGTTGTTAGCAGTAGGGCTTTCCCTCTGATCCTGTTGTTAACAGTAGGGCTTTCCCCTCTGATGCCTGTTGTTAGCAGTAGGGCTTTCCCCCTCTGATCCTGTTGTTAACAGTAGGGCTTTCCCCCTCTGATCCTGTTGTTAGCAGTAGGGCTTTCCTCTGATCCTGTTGTTAACAGTAGGGCTTTCCCTTCTGATGCCTGTTGTTAGCAGTAGGGCTTTCCCCTCTGATCCCTGTTGTTAACAGTAGGGCTTTCCCCTCTGATGCCTGTAGACTGTGTTGTTAACAGTAGGGCTTTCCCCTCTGATGCCTGTAGACTGTGTTGTTTAACAGTAGGGCTTTCCCCTCTGATGCCTGTAGACTGTGTTGTTAGCTGTAGGGCTTTCCCTCTGATGCCCTGTTGTTAACAGTAGGGCTTTCCCTCTGATGCCTGTGGGCTGTGTTGTTAACAGTAGGGCTTTCCCCTCTGATCCCTGTTGTTGCTTGAGTAGGGGCTTTCCCCTCTGATCCCTGTTTGATGTAATGAGGCTTCCCCTCCAGTCCTGGTGTGTGGTAGGGCTTTCCCCTCTGATCCCTGTTCATTTGGCAAGTGAGACTTTCCCCTCTGATCCATTTGTTAGCAGTGAGGCTTTCCCCTCTGATCCCTGTTGTTAACAGTAGGGCTTTCCCCTCTGATGCCTGTTGTTAGCAGTAGGGCTTTCCCCTCTGATCCCTGTTGTTAACAGTAGGGCTTTCCCCTCTGATCCCTGTTGTTAGCAGTAGGGCTTTCCCCTCTGATCCCTGTTGTTAACAGTAGGGCTTTCCCCTCTGATGCCTGTTGTTAGCAGTAGGGCTTTCCCCTCTGATCCCTGTTGTTAACAGTAGGGCTTTCCCCTCTGATGCCTGTAGACTGTGTTGTTAACAGTAGGGCTTTCCCCTCTGATGCCTGTAGACTGTGTTGTTAACAGTAGGGCTTTCCCCTCTGATGCCTGTAGACTGTGTTGTTAACAGTAGGGCTTTCCCCTCTGATGCCTGTAGACTGTGTTGTTAACAGTAGGGCTTTCCCCTCTGATGCCTGTTGTTAACAGTAGGGCTTTCCCCTCTGATGCCTGTAGACTGTGTTAACAGTAGGGCTTTCCCCTCTGATGCCTGTAGACTGTGTTGTTAACAGTAGGGCTTTCCCCTCTGATGCCTGTAGACTGTGTTGTTAGCAGTAGGGCTTTCCCCTCTGATGCCTGTAGACTGTGTTGTTAACAGTAGGGCTTTCCCCTCTGATGCCTGTAGACTGTGTTGTTAACAGTAGGGCTTTCCCCTCTGATCCCTGTTGTTAGCAGTAGGGCTTTCCCCTCTGATCCCTGT
>NW_025756207.1:0-6792 GCF_021184085.1 Oncorhynchus gorbuscha
TCCCAGCTCCAGAACCACAGAGAAATCAACCAGTCCCAGCTCCAGAACCACAGAGAAACCAGTCCCAGCTCCAGAACCACAGAGAAATCAACCAGTCCCAGCTCCAGAACCACAGAGAAATCAACCAGTCCCAGCTCCAGAACCACAGAGAAATCAACCAGTCCCAGCTCCAGAACCACAGAGAAATCAACCAGTCCCAGCAGTCCAGAACCACAGAGAAATCAACCAGTCCCAGCTCCAGAACCACAGAGAAATCAACCAGTCCCAGTTCCAGAACCACAGAGAAATCAACCAGTCCCAGCTCCAGAACCACAGAGACATCAATGTGTCCCAGCTCCAGAACCACAGAGAAATCAATGGGTCCCAGCACCAGAACCACAGAGAAATCAACCGGTCCCAGCTCCATAACCACAGAGACATCAATGGGTCCCAGCTCCAGAACCACAGAGAAATCAATGGGTCCCAGCGCCAGAACTACAGAGAAATCAACCGGTCCCAGCTCCAGAACCACAGAGACATCAATGGGTCCTGGCTCCAGAACCACAGAAACATCAATGGGTCCTGGCTCCAGAACCACAGAGAAATCAATGGGTCCCAGCTCCAGAACCACAGATACATCGATGGGTCCCAGCTCCAGAACCACAGAGAAATCAACTGGTCCCAGCTCCAGAACCACAGAGACATCAGTGGGTCCCAGCTCCAGAACCACAGAGACATCAACCGGTCCCAGCTCCAGAACCACAGAGACATCAGTGGGTCCCAACTCCAGAACCAAAGAGACATCAATGGATCCCAGCTCCAGAACCACAGAGACATCAATGGTCCCAGCTCCAGAACCACAGAGACATCAATGGATCCCAGCTCCATAACCACAGAGAAATCAACCGGTCCCATCTCCATAACCACAGAGAAATCAACCGGTCCCAGCTCCAGAACCACAGAGACATTAATGGGTCCTGGCTCCAGAACCACAGATACATCAATGGTCCCAGCTCCAGAACCACAGAGACATTAATGGGTCCTGGCTCCAGAACCACAGATACATCAATGGTCCCAGCTCCAGAACCACAGAGACATCAATGGTCCCAGCTCCAGAACCACAGAGACATCAATGGGTCCCAGCTCCAGAACCACAGAGACATCAATGGGTCCCAGCTCCAGAACCACAGACACATCAATGGGTCCCAGCACCAGAACTACAGAGAAATCAACCGGTCCCAGCTCCAGAACCACAGAGACATCAATGGGTCCCAGCTCCAGAACCACAGAGACATCAATGGGTCCCAGCTCCAGAACCACAGAGACATCAATGGGTCCCAGCTCCAGAACCACAGAGACATCAATGGATCCTGGCTCCAGAACCACAGAGACATCAATGGGTCCCAGCGCCAGAACTACAGAGAAATCAACCGGTCCCAGCTCCAGAACCACAGAGACATCAATGGGTCCCAGCTCCAGAACCACAGAGACATCAGTGGGTCCCAACTCCAGAACCAAAGAGACATCAATGGATCCCAGCTCCAGAACCACAGAGACATCAATGGTCCCAGCTCCAGAACCACAGAGACGTCAATGGATCCCAGCTCCATAACCACAGAGAAATCAACCGGTCCCATCTCCATAACCACAGAGAAATCAACCGGTCCCAGCTCCAGAACCACAGAGACATTAATGGGTCCTGGCTCCAGAACCACAGAGAAATCAACCAGTCCCAGCTCCAGAACCACAGAGAAATCAACCAGTCCCAGCTCCAGAACCACAGAGAAATCAACCAGTCCCAGCTCCAGAACCACAGAGAAATCAACCAGTCCCAGCTCCAGAACCACAGAGAAATCAACCAGTCCCAGCTCCATAACCACACAGAAATCAACCAGTCCCAGCTCCAGAACCACAGAGAAATCAACCAGTCCCAGCTCCAGAACCACAGAGAAATCAACCAGTCCCATCTCCATAACCACACAGAAATCAACCAGTCCCAGCTCCAGAACCACAGAGAAATCAACCAGTCCCAGCTCCAGAACCACAGAGAAATCAACCAGTCCCAGCTCCAGAACCACAGAGAAATCAACCAGTCCCAGCTCCAGAACCACAGAGAAATCAACCAGTCCCAGCACCAGAACCACATAGAAATCAACCAGTCCCAGCTCCAGAACCACAGAGAAATCAACCAGTCCCAGCTCCAGAACCACAGAGAAATCAACCAGTCCCAGCTCCAGAACCACAGAGAAATCAACCAGTCCCAGCTCCAGAACCACAGAGAAATCAACCAGTCCCAGTTCCAGAACCACAGAGAAATCAACCAGTCCCAGCTCCAGAACCACAGAGACATCAATGTGTCCCAGCTCCAGAACCACAGAGAAATCAATGGGTCCCAGCACCAGAACCACAGAGAAATCAACCGGTCCCAGCTCCATAACCACAGAGACATCAATGGGTCCCAGCTCCAGAACCACAGAGAAATCAATGGGGTCCCAGCGCCAGAACTACAGAGAAATCAACCGGTCCCAGCTCCAGAACCACAGAGACATCAATGGGTCCTGGCTCCAGAACCACAGAAACATCAATGGGTCCTGGCTCCAGAACCACAGAGAAATCAATGGGTCCCAGCTCCAGAACCACAGATACATCGATGGGTCCCAGCTCCAGAACCACAGAGAAATCAACTGGTCCCAGCTCCAGAACCACAGAGACATCAGTGGGTCCCAGCTCCAGAACCACAGAGACATCAACCGGTCCCAGCTCCAGAACCACAGAGACATCAGTGGGTCCCAACTCCAGAACCAAAGAGACATCAATGGATCCCAGCTCCAGAACCAGAGACATCAATGGTCCCAGCTCCAGAACCACAGAGACATCAATGGATCCCAGCTCCATAACCACAGAGAAATCAACCGGTCCCATCTCCATAACCACAGAGAAATCAACCGGTCCCAGCTCCAGAACCACAGAGACATTAATGGGTCCTGGCTCCAGAACCACAGATACATCAATGGTCCCAGCTCCAGAACCACAGAGACATTAATGGTCCTGGCTCCCAGAACCACAGATACATCAATGGTCCCAGCTCCAGAACCACAGAGACATCAATGGTCCCAGCTCCAGAACCACAGAGACATCAATGGGTCCCAGCTCCAGAACCAGAGACATCAATGGGGTCCCAGCTCCAGAACCACAGACACATCAATGGGTCCCAGCACCAGAACTACAGAGAAATCAACCGGTCCCAGCTCCAGAACCACAGAGACATCAATGGGTCCCAGCTCCAGAACCACAGAGACATCAATGGGTCCCAGCCCAGAACCAGAGACATCAATGGGTCCCAGCTCCAGAACCATGAGACATCAATGGATCCTGGCTCCAGAACCACAGAGACATCAATGGGTCCCAGCGCCAGAACTACAGAGAAATCAACCGGTCCCAGCTCCAGAACCACAGAGACATCAATGGGTCCCAGCTCCAGAACCACAGAGACATCAGTGGGTCCCAACTCCAGAACCAAAGAGACATCAATGGATCCCAGCTCCAGAACCACAGAGACATCAATGGTCCCAGCTCCAGAACCACAGAGACGTCAATGGATCCCAGCTCCATAACCACAGAGAAATCAACCGGTCCCATCTCCATAACCACAGAGAAATCAACCGGTCCCAGCTCCAGAACCACAGAGACATTAATGGGTCCTGGCTCCAGAACCACAGATACATCAATGGTCCCAGTTCCAGAACCACAGAGACATTAATGGGTCCTGGCTCCAGTACCACAGATACATCAATGGTCCCAGCTCCAGAACCACAGAGACATCAATGGTCCCAGCTCCAGAACCACAGAGACATCAATGGGTCCCAGCTCCAGGACCACAGAGACATCAATGGGTCCCAGCTCCAGAACCACAGAGACATCAATGGGTCCCAGCGCCAGAACTACAGAGAAATCAACCGGTCCCAGCTCCAGAACCAGAGACATCAAAGGGTCCCAGCTCCAGAACCACAGAGACATCAATGGGTCCCAGCTCCAGAACCACAGAGACATCAATGGGTCCCAGCTCCAGAACCACAGAGACATCAATGGATCCTGGCTCCAGAACCACAGAAACATCAATGGATCCTGGCTCCAGAACCACAGAGATATCAATGGATCCTGGCTCCAGAACCACAGAGATATCAATGGATCCTGGCTCCAGAACCACAGAGATATCAATGGATCCTGGCTCCAGAATCACAGAGATATCAATGGATCCTGGCTCCAGAACCACATTCCAGCTGTAGAATTCCAAACAATAGGTTGTATTTTCAGACCAGTGTTGAGTTTTTCAGTACTCCCTCTTCAGTTCTAGACGATGGTAGACGTGAAGTATCACAACCCAGACTGATACTGTTATTGAAATGGATGAGTTCAGATAACTAGACAGACAGAAAGAGAGAGTGAGACAGGAACCAGGTCAGAGAGAGAGAACAGACAAACAGAGATTCAGATTCTCTCTCTCCGTGAACTTTGTCTGTCATCACCCCACGTCTCTCTCTCTCTCTCTCTCTCTCCTATATGTAGTGTGAGTCTATATGTATTGTGATTCTATATGTAGTGTGATTCTATATGTAGTGTGATTCTATATGTATTATGATTCTATATGTAGTGTGATTCTATATGTAGTATGGTTATATATATATGTGATTTTATATGTATTGTGAAACTATATTTAGTATGGTTCTATATATGTGAGTCTATATGTATTGTGATTCTATATGTATTGTGATTCTATATATATTGTGATTCTATATGTATTGTGATTCTATATGTATTATGATTCTATATGTAGTGTGATTCTATATGTATTGTGATTCTATATGTATTGTGATTCTATATATATTGTGATTCTATATATATTGTGATTCTATATGTAGTGTGATTCTATATGTATTGTGATTCTATATATATTGTGATTCTATATGTAGTGTGATTCTATATGTATTGTGATTCTATATGTAGTGTGGTTCTATATGTAGTGTGATTCTATATGTATTGTGATTCTATATGTAGTGTGATTCTATATGTAGTGTGATTCTCATGATTCTATATGTAGTGTGGTTCTATATGTATTGTGATTCTATATGTAGTGTGATTCTCATGATTCTATATGTATTATGATTCTATATGTATTGTGGTTCTATATGTATTGTGGTTCTATATGTAGTGTGATTCTATATGTATTGTGATTCTATATGTATTATGATTCTATATGTATTATGATTCTATATGTATTGTGATTCTATATGTAGTGTGGTTCTATATGTAGTATGGTTCTATATGTATTGTGATTCTATATGTATTATGATTCTATATGTATTGTGATTCTATATGTATTGTGATTCTATATGTAGTGTGATTCTATATGTAGTGTGATTCTATATGTATTGTGATTCTATATGTATTGTTATTCTATATATATTGTTATTCTATATGTATTGTTATTCTATATGTATTGTGATTCTATATGTCGTATGGTTCTATATATGTGAGTCTATACGTATATTGATTCTATATATATATTGTTATTCTATTTGTATAGTGATTCTATATGTATTGTTATTCTATATGCTGTATGATTCTATATGTGTGATTCTGTATGTATATTGATTCTATATATATATTGTTATTCTATTTGTATAGTGATTCTATATGTATTGTTATTCTATATGTATTGTTATTCTATATGTATTGTTATTCTATATGTATTGTTATTCTATATGTATTGTTATTCTATTTGTATAGTGATTCTATGTATTGTTATTCTATATGTATTGTTATTCTATATGTATTGTTATTCTATATGTATTGTTATTCTATATGTATAGTGATTCTATATGTATTGTTATTCTATATGTCGTATGATTCTATATGTGTGATTCTGTATGTATATTGATTCTATATATATATTGTTATTCTATTTGTATAGTGATTCTATATGTATTGTTATTCTATATGCTGTATGATTCTATATGTGTGATTCTGTATGTATATTGATTCTATATATATATATATTGTTATTCTATTTGTATAGTTATTCATTATTTATTAATCTGCAGTTAATGTCGGTAGTTTATATACACTTAGGTTGGAGTCATTAAATCTAGTATTTCAACCACTCCACAAATGTATTGTTAGCAAACTATAGTTTTGGCAAGTCGGTTAGGACATCTAAGTAATTTATCCAACAATTGTTTACACATAGATTTTTTTCACTTATAATTCACTATATCACAATTCCAGTGTGTCAGAAGTTTACATACACTAAGTTGACTGTGCCTTTAAACTGCTTGGAAAATTCCAGACTATTATGTCATGGCTTTAGAAGCTTCTGATAGGCTAATTGACATAATTTGATTCAATTGGAGATGTAACTGTGGATGTATTTTAAGGCTTACCTTTAAACTCAGTGCCTCTTTGCTTGACATCATGGGAAAATCAACAGAAATCATCCACGATCTCAGAAAATAAATTGTAGACCTCCACAAGTCTGGTTCATCCTTGGGAGCAATTTCCCAATGCCCGAAGGTACCATGTCCATCTGTACCAACAATAGTATGCAAGTATAAACATCATGGGACCGTCATACTGCTCAGGAAGGAGACGCGTACTGTCTCCTCGAGATGAATGTACTTTGGTACGAAAAGTGAAAATCAATCCCAGAACAACAGCAAAGGACCTTGTGAAGATTCTGGAGTAAACAGGCACAAAATGATCTATATCCACAGTAAAACGAGTCCTATATCGATATAACCTGAAAGGCCGCTCAGC
>NW_025756208.1:0-6791 GCF_021184085.1 Oncorhynchus gorbuscha
CAGCATGTAGTGACATAGAAGTTATTATAAGTTGCCAGGTTTGCTCCTAGCGCTACCTCTGTTGAACATGGGAAGTCAGTCAGTGTTGCCAGGTTTGGTTCCCAGCATACCTCTGTTAAACATGGGAAGTTATTATGTTGCCAGGTTTGCTCCTAGCACGCTACCTCTGTTAAACATGGGAAGTCATTATGTTGCCAGGTTTGCTCCTAGAGCTACCTCTGTTAAACATGGAAGTTATTATGTTGCCAGGTTTGCTCCCAGCACTACCTCTGTTAAACATGGGAAGTTATTATGTTGCCAGGTTTGCTCCTAGCGCTACCTCTGTTAAACATGGGAAGTCATTATGTTGCCAGGTTTGTTCCTAGCGCTACCTCTGTTAAACATGGGAAGTTATTATGTTGCCAGGTTTGCTCCTAGCGCTACCTCTGTTAAACATGGGAAGTCATTATGTTGCCAGGTTTGCTCCTAGAGCTACCTCTGTTAAACATGGGAAGTTATTATGTTGCCAGGTTTGTTCCTAGCGCTACCTCTGTTAAACATGGGAAGTCATTATGTTGCCAGGTTTGCTCCTAGAGCTACCTCTGTTAAACATGGGAAGTTATTATGTTGCCAGGTTTGTTCCTAGCGCTACCTCTGTTAAACATGGGAAGTCATTATGTTGCCAGGTTTGCTCCTAGCGCTACCTCTGTTAAACATGGGAAGTTATTATGTTGCCAGGTTTGCTCCTAGAGCTACCTCTGTTAAACATGGGAAGTCATTATGTTGCCAGGTTTGCTCCTAGAGCTACCTCTGTTAAACATGGGAAGTTATTATGTTGCCAGGTTTGCTCCTAGCGCTACCTCTGTTAAACATGGGAAGTCATTATGTTGCCAGGTTTGTTCCTAGCGCTACCTCTGTTAAACATGGGAAGTTATTATGTTGCCAGGTTTGCTCCTAGCGCTACCTCTGTTAAACATGGGAAGTTATTATGTTGCCAGGTTTGCTCCTAGAGCTACCTCTGTTAAACATGGGAAGTTATTATGTTGCCAGGTTTGTTCCTAGCGCTACCTCTGTTAAACATGGGAAGTTATTATGTTGCCAGGTTTGCTCCTAGCGCTACCTCTGTTAAACATGGGAAGTCATTATGTTGCCAGGTTTGCTCCTAGAGCTACCTCTGTTAAACATGGGAAGTTATTATGTTGCCAGGTTTGTTCCTAGCGCTACCTCTGTTAAACATGGGAAGTCATTATGTTGCCAGGTTTGCTCCTAGAGCTACCTCTGTTAAACATGGGAAGTTATTATGTTGCCAGGTTTGTTCCTAGCGCTACCTCTGTTAAACATGGGAAGTCATTATGTTGCCAGGTTTGCTCCTAGAGCTACCTCTGTTAAACATGGGAAGTTATTATGTTGCCAGGTTTGTTCCTAGCGCTACCTCTGTTAAACATGGGAAGTCATTATGTTGCCAGGTTTGCTCCTAGAGCTACCTCTGTTAAACATGGGAAGTTATTATGTTGCCAGGTTTGCTCCTAGAGCTACCTCTGTTAAACATGGGAAGTCATTATGTTGCCAGGTTTGCTCCTAGAGCTACCTCTGTTAAACATGGGAAGTTATTATGTTGCCAGGTTTGCTCCTAGCGCTACCTCTGTTAAACATGGGAAGTCATTATGTTGCCAGGTTTGCTCCTAGCGCTACCTCTGTTAAACATGGGAAGTTATTATGTTGCCAGGTTTGCTCCTAGAGCTACCTCTGTTAAACATGGGAAGTCATTATGTTGCCAGGTTTGCTCCTAGAGCTACCTCTGTTAAACATGGGAAGTTATTATGTTGCCAGGTTTGCTCCTAGCGCTACCTCTGTTAAACATGGGAAGTCATTATGTTGCCAGGTTTGTTCCTAGCGCTACCTCTGTTAAACATGGGAAGTTATTATGTTGCCAGGTTTGCTCCTAGCGCTACCTCTGTTAAACATGGGAAGTTATTATGTTGCCAGGTTTGCTCCTAGAGCTACCTCTGTTAAACATGGGAAGTTATTATGTTGCCAGGTTTGCTCCTAGCGCTACCTCTGTTAAACATGGGAAGTTATTATGTTGCCAGGTTTGCTCCTAGAGCTACCTCTGTTAAACATGGGAAGTTATTATGTTGCCAGGTTTGTTCCTAGCGCTACCTCTGTTAAACATGGGAAGTTATTATGTTGCCAGGTTTGCTCCTAGCGCTACCTCTGTTAAACATGGGAAGTCATTATGTTGCCAGGTTTGCTCCTAGAGCTACCTCTGTTAAACATGGGAAGTTATTATGTTGCCAGGTTTGTTCCTAGCGCTACCTCTGTTAAACATGGGAAGTCATTATGTTGCCAGGTTTGCTCCTAGAGCTACCTCTGTTAAACATGGGAAGTTATTATGTTGCCAGGTTTGCTCCTAGAGCTACCTCTGTTAAACATGGAAGTTATTATGTTGCCAGGTTTGCTCCTAGAGCTACCTCTGTTAAACATGGGAAGTCATTATGTTGCCAGGTTTGCTCCTAGAGCTACCTCTGTTAAACATGGGAAGTTATTATGTTGCCAGGTTTGCTCCTAGAGCTACCTCTGTTAAACATGGGAAGTCATTATGTTGCCAGGTTTGCTCCTAGAGCTACCTCTGTTAAACATGGGAAGTTATTATGTTGCCAGGTTTGCTCCTAGCGCTACCTCTGTTAAACATGGGAAGTCATTATGTTGCCAGGTTTGCTCCTAGCGCTACCTCTGTTAAACATGGGAAGTTATTATGTTGCCAGGTTTGCTCCTAGAGCTACCTCTGTTAAACATGGGAAGTCATTATGTTGCCAGGTTTGCTCCTAGAGCCACCTCTGTTAAACATGGGAAGTTATTATGTTGCCAGGTTTGCTCCTAGCGCTACCTCTGTTAAACATGGGAAGTCATTATGTTGCCAGGTTTGTTCCTAGCGCTACCTCTGTTAAACATGGGAAGTTATTATGTTGCCAGGTTTGCTCCTAGCGCTACCTCTGTTAAACATGGGAAGTTATTATGTTGCCAGGTTTGCTCCTAGCGCTACCTCTGTTAAACATGGGAAGTTATTATGTTTGCCAGGTTTGTTCCTAAACTACCTCTGTTAAACATGGGAAGTTATTATGTTGCCAGGTTTGCTTCTAGCGCTACCTCTGTTAAACATGGGAATCATTATGTTGCCAGGTTTGCTCCTAGAGCTACCTCTGTTAAACATGGGAAGTTATTATGTTGCCAGGTTTGCTACCTCTGTTAAACATGGGAAGTCATTATGTTGCCAGGTTTGCTCCTAGAGCTACCTCTAGAAGCATGGGGAGATTATTATGTTGCCAGGTTTGTTCCTAGAGCTACCTCTGTTAAACATGGGAAGTCATTATGTTGCCAGGTTTGCTCCTAGAGCTACCTCTGTTAAACATGGGAAGTTATTATGTTGCCAGGTTTGCTCCTAGAGCTACCTCTGTTAAACATGGGAAGTCATTATGTTGCCAGGTTTGCATGACCCTACTCAACAAAGGTCATGTTTCTGGTAATTGAACAGCTTCTGCAAGAGACATTCTTGGATCAGAATTTCTCCTGTCATTACCTAAATAAATTCCCATCAATGATCTGGCTAACATCAGTCTCTGTCTTGTACAACACAGTACTAATGGGTGTGTGAATGTGAATATATGAAACAATGTGGTTCCCTAGCAGCTTGTAGCAATGTTAGCCTCAGCTTCCTATTGGATAATCGTTTTGAACAGCCCAAATATTTTGAATGCTTTTGAAAATTCCAGATTTTGGGGAATCAGGTCCTCCTTGCTGCTGGCTGCATTCCCTTGTTTGAGGCGGGTTCTACTGCACACCTCCCTCCCTCGGGGTTCTACTGCACACCTCCCTCCCTCGGGGTTCTACTGCATACCTCCCTTCCTCGGGGTTCTACTGCATACTTCACTCCCTCGGGGTTCTACTGCATACTTCACTCCCTCTTGGTTATACTGCTACTTCCTCCTCTTGGTTCTACTGCATACTTCCCTCCCTCGGGTTCTACTGGTTCTCACTCCTCTTGGTTATACTGCATACTTCACTCCCTCCCTTCCCTCAGGGTTCTACTGCATACTTCACTCCTCTTGGTTATACCTCCACTCCCTCAGGGTTCTACTGCATACTTCACTCCCTCAAGGGTTCTACTGCATACTTCACTCCCTCTTGGTTCTACTGCATACTTCACTCCCTCAGGGTTTACTGCATACTTCACCCTCCTTGGGATTTATACTGCATACATCCCTCTTGGTTATACTGCATACTTCTGCCTCAGGGTTCTACTGCATACTTCACTCCTCTTGATTTATGCTGCATACTTCACTCCCTGGGGTTCTACTGCATACTTCACTCCCGAGTTCTACTGCATACTTCACTCCCTCTTTACCCGATTTTATACTGCATACTTCACTCCCTCGGGGGTTCCCTCCCTCCCTCTTGGTTATACTGCATACTTCACTCCCCTCAGGGTTCTCTCACTTCACTCCCTCTTGGTTCTACTGCATACTTCCTCCCTCCTGCATACTTCACTCCCTGGGTTCTACTGCATACTTCCTCCTCTTGGTTATACTGCTCTTCACTCCTCAGGGTTCTACTGCTTTCTTCTCTGCATCTTCACTCCCTCTTGGGCATACTTTCCCTCAGGGTTCTACTGCATACTTCACTCCCTCTTGGTTATACTGCATACTTCACTCCCTCAGGGTTCTACTGCATACCTCCCTCCCTCGGGGTTCTACTGCACACCTCCCTCCCTCGGGGTTCTACTGCATACTTCACTCCCTCGGGGTTCTACTGCATACTTCCTCCCTCTGCCCTCCCTCGGGGTTCATACTTCACTCCCTCTTGGTTATACTGCATACTTCACTCCCTCTTGGTTATACTGCATACTTCACTCCCTCAGGGTTCTACTGCATACTTCACTCCCTCTTGGTTATACTGCATACTTCACTCCCTCTTGGGGGTTATACTGCATACTTCACTCCCTCGGGGTTCTACTGCATACTTCACTCCCTCTTGGTTATACTGCATACTTCACTCCCTCAGGGTTCTGCATACTTCCTCCCTCCCTCAACTCCCTCTTGATTTATACTGCATACTTCACTCCCTGCTGCAACTTCACTCCTCTACTGCATACTTCACTCCCTCTTGGTTATTCATACTTCACTCCCTCTTGGTTCTGCATACTTCACTCCCTCAGGGTTCTACTGCATACTTCACTTCAGGGTTCTGCTCTTCCTCCCTGGGGTTCTACGCATACATCCTCCCTGCCTCAGGGTTCTATTGCATACACTCCCTCCCTACTTCATTGGGGTTCTACTGCATTACCTCCTCCCTACCTCATCTGGGTTCTACTGCATACATCCCTCCCTCCCTCTGGGTTTTTACTGCATACCTCCTACCTACTTCATTGGGGTTCTACTGCATACCTCCCTCCCTACCTCATCTGGGTTCTACTGCATCCCTCCCTCCCTCTGTCCCTCAGGATTCTACTGCTTTCTTCTCTCCCTTCCTCGGGGCACACCTCCTCCCTCTCTGCATCTCCTCCTCTCTACTGCATACCTCCCTCCCTGGGTTCTACTGCATGCCTCCTCCTCGGGGTTCCCATCCTCCCTCCCTCGGGGTTCTGCTGCATACCTCCCTCCCTCCTGCATACCTCCCTCCCTCAGGGTTCTACTGAATACCTCCCTCCCTCGGGTGCATACCTCCCTCCCTCAAGGGATTATACTGCCTTTCCTCTTGGTTCTGCATACTTCACTCCCCCAGGGTTCTGCTGCTTCACTCCCTCACTCTGGGTTCTGCTGCATACCTCCCTCCCTCAAAGGGTTATACTCTACTTCATCCCTCTTGGTTCCTGCATACTTCACTCTCCAGGGTTCTACTGCATACTTCACTCCCTCTTGGTTCCTCCTTCACTCCCTCAGGGGATCTTCACTCCCTCTGTTCGTGCCTCCCTCCCTACCTCGGGGATCTCAGGGTTCTACTGAATACCTCCCTCCTCCTGCATACCTCCCTCATCTGGGTTATACTGCATACCTCCTTGGTTCTACTGCATACTTCTGTCCCTCAGGATTCTACTCCTCCTGCTTTCATTCCTGCCTCCCTTCCTCCTACTTCGTGGGGTTCTACTGCATCCCTCCCTCCCTCTGGGTTCTACTGCATCCCTCCCTCCCTTTGGGATCTCACTGCGTACCTCCTCCCTACCTCGGGGATCCCAGGTGCATACCTCCCTCCCTTCCTCGGGGTTCTACTGCATCCCTCCTCTGGGTTCTACTGCATCCTCCCTCTGGGTTCTACTGCATCCACCTCCCTCCCTCTGGGTTCTACTGCATCCCTCCTCACTGGGATTACTCGTACCTCCCTCCCTACCTCAGGATCTGGTGCGTACCTCCCTCCCTCCCTCTAGGTTCTACTGCCCTCCTCCCTCTAGGTTCTACTGCATCCACCTCCCTCCCTCTGGGTTCTACTGCATCCCTCCTCACTGGGATTACTCGTACCTCCCTCCCTACCTCGGGATCTGGTGCGTACCTCCCTCCCTACCTCATCTGGGTTCTACTGCATACCTCCCTCCCTCTAGGTTCCACTGCAGTGTAGACTCCCTCCCTCAGCGGTTCTGGCCATACCTCCCTCTCCTCGGGGTTCTGCGCCTCCCTCCCTCTGGGTTCTACTGCATCACATCCTCCCACTCTTGGGTTCTCACGGCATGTACCTCCCTCCCTTCCTCGGGTTTCTGTTGCATACCTCGCTCCCTCCCCTCGGGGTTCTACTGCACACCTCCCTCCCTCTTGGGTTCTACTGCA
>NW_025756209.1:0-6790 GCF_021184085.1 Oncorhynchus gorbuscha
CAACTACGCAATTACTGTTAAGGACAGAAGAAAGCACAGTCACACAATTACTGTGTTGTTTACACAATTACTGTTGTTGTTTACACAATTACTGTTGTTGTTTACTGTTGTTGTTTACGCAATTACTGTTGTTGTTTACACAATTACTGTTGTTATTTACTGTTGTTGTTTACGCAATTACTGTTGTTGTTTACGCAATTCCTGTTGTTGTTTACGCAATCCAATAAATATTCCATTATAATTCTCAATCTGGGTCAGGTGGGCATCATTTTAAAGCGTATTTCTATGTCCAATATGACTAGCTAAGTTGTAAAATACGATCTTCTTGTTAGCCTTTCAAACAGCCCTTTTTGTCTCCAGTTCTTTCCCCGGTCATGTGATCATATGGATGTGTGTGTGTGTGTGTGTGTGTGTGTGTGTGTGTGTGTGTGGTGTGTGTGTGTGTGTGTGTGTGTGTGTGTGTGTGTGTGTGTGTGTGTGTGTGTGTGTGTGTGTGTTGTGTGTGTGTGTGTTGTCAGAGGGATGACCCCAGCTGAAGCAGAGATGCACTTCCTGGAGAATGTTAGAGAAACTGTCCATGTATGGGGTGGATCTCCATCACGCTAAGGTGGCACACACCCACACACACCACCACACACACACACACACACACACACACACACACACACACACACACACACACACACACACACACACAAACACCCCACACACACACACACACACACACACACACACACACACACACACACACACCCACACACACACACACACACACACACACACACACACACACACACACCACACACACACACACACACACACACACACACACACACACACACACACACACACACACACACACACACACACACACTCCACACTGCTACAGTCAGACACATACAGTCAGACAAACACACACAAACACACCACACACACACACACACACACACACACCACACACACACACACACACACACACACACACACACACACACACACACACACACACACACACACACACACACACACACACACACAAACACCCCACACACACACACACACACACACACACACACACACACACACACACACACACACACACACACACACACACACACACACACACACACACACACACACACACACACACGTATACAAGATTGCATTAAAACCTCTGTCCTATAATATATCATCCAATATTACAGTGTGTGTGAGGATGCACCACTGCTGACTCAGTAATGATGTCATCTCCTTGCTGACTCAGTAATGATGTCATCTCCTTGCTGACTCAGTAATGATGTCATCTCCTTGCTGACTCAGTAATGATGTCATCTCCTTGCTGACTCAGTAATGATGTCATCTCCTTGCTGACTCAGTAATGATGTCATCTCCTTGCTGACTCAGTAATGATGTCATCACCTTGCTGACTCAGTAATGATGTCATCTCCTTGCTGACTCAGTAATGATGTCATCACCTTGCTGACTCAGTAATGATGTCATCACCTTGCTGACTCAGTAATGATGTCATCGCCTTGCTGACTCAGTAATGATGTCATCACCTTGCTGACTCAGTAATGATGTCATCACCTTGCTGACTCAGTAATGATGTCATCACCTTGCTGACTCAGTAATGATGTCATCTCCTTGCTGACTCAGTAATGATGTCATCACCTTGCTGACTCAGTAATGATGTCATCACCTTGCTGACTCAGTAATGATGTCATCACCTTGCTGACTCAGTAAGGATGCCATGTGCTTACTTAACACCGGCAGTGGGCTCGTGACTACCTAGGATAGGATAAAGTAATCCTTCTCACCCCCCCTCCCCCCCCTTAAAATATTTAGATGCACTATTGTAAAGTGGTTGTTCCACTGGATGTCATAAGGTGAATGCACCAATTTGTAAGTCGCTCTGGATAAGAGCGTCTGCTAAATGACTTAAATGTAAATGTTAAATGACTCGGGTTGAGAGTTGAGAGTTGTTTGTTCTTTTGATCAATCAATTGTTCTATATTTTTAAACATTTATTTTCATATATGGACACATCCTATGTGTTTTAATCAAATCAACTACAGGAAAGTATTCAGACCCCTTTAACCTTTTCCACATTTTGTTACATTATTCAAAAATGGAATTAATTTTTTTTAAATCCTTAGCAATCTACACGCAGGGTTTTAGAAATTGTTGCAAATGTATTACAAAATACATTACAAATTAATAAATAAAAAACTGAAATACCTTATTTACATAAGTATTCAGACCCTTTGCTATGAGACTCGAAATTGAGCACAGATGCTTGAAATGTTTCTACAACTTGACTGGAGTCCTCCTGTGGTAAATTCAATTGATTGGACATGATTTGGAAAGGAACACACGTCTATATAAGGTCACACAGTTGACAGTGCATGTCAGAGCAAAAACCAAGCCATGAGGTTGAAGGAATTGTCCGTAGAGCTCTGAGACAGGATTGAGTCGAGGCACAGATCTGGGGAAGGGTACCAAAATAATTCTGCAGCATTGAAGGTCTCCAAGAACACCTGACCTATAGCATATCACATCAATAGGACCTGACCTATAGCATATCACATCAATAGGACCTGACCTATAGCATATCACATCAATAGGACCTGACCTATAGCATATCACATCAATAGGACCTGACCTATAGTATATCACATCAATAGGACCTGACCTATAGTATATCACATCAATAGGACCTGACCTATAGCATATCACATCAATAGGACCTGACCTATAGTATATCACATCAATAGGACCTGACCTATAGTATATCACATCAATAGGACCTGACCTATAGCATATCACATCAATAGGACCTGACCTATAGCATATCCTAATCACATCAATAGGACCTGACCTATAGCATATCACATCAATAGGACCTGACCTATAGCATATCCTAATCACATCAATAGGACCTGACCTATAGCATATCCTAATCACATCAATAGGACCTGACCTATAGCATATCACATCAATAGGACCTGACCTATAGTATATCACATCAATAGGACCTGACCTATAGCATATCCTAATCACATCAATAGGACCTGACCTATAGCATATCCTAATCACATCAATAGGACCTGACCTATAGCATATCCTAATCACATCAATAGGACCTGACCTATAGTATATCACATCAATAGGACCTGACCTATAGCATATCACATCAATAGGACCTGACCTATAGCATATCACATCAATAGGACCTGACCTATAGCATATCACATCAATAGGACCTGACCTATAGCATATCCTAATCACATCAATAGGACCTGACCTATAGCATATCACATCAATAGGACCTGACCTATAGCATATCCTAATCACATCAATAGGACCTGACCTATAGCATATCACATCAATAGGACCTGACCTATAGCATATCACATCAATAGGACCTGACCTATAGCATATCACATCAATAGGACCTGACCTATAGCATATCACATCAATAGGACCTGACCTATAGTATATCACATCAATAGGACCTGACCTATAGTATATCACATCAATAGGACCTGACCTATAGCATATCCTAATCACATCAATAGGACCTGACCTATAGTATATCCTAATCACATCAATAGGACCTGACCTATAGCATATCACATCAATAGGACCTGACCTATAGCATATCACATCAATAGGACCTGACCTATAGCATATCACATCAATAGGACCTGACCTATAGTATATCACATCAATAGGACCTGACCTATAGCATATCACATCAATAGGACCTGACCTATAGCATATCACATCAATAGGACCTGACCTATAGCATATCACATCAATAGGACCTGACCTATAGCATATCCTAATCACATCAATAGGACCTGACCTATAGCATATCCTAATCACATCAATAGGACCTGACCTATAGCATATCACATCAATAGGACCTGACCTATAGCATATCACATCAATAGGACCTGACCTATAGTATATCACATCAATAGGACCTGACCTATAGCATATCACATCAATAGGACCTGACCTATAGCATATCACATCAATAGGACCTGACCTATAGCATATCCTAATCATCAATAGGACCTGACCTATAGCATATCACATCAATAGGACCTGACCTATAGCATATCACATCAATAGGACCTGACCTATAGTATATCACATCAATAGGACCTGACCTATAGCATATCACATCAATAGGACCTGACCTATAGCATATCCTAATCACATCAATAGGACCTGACCCATAGCATATCCTAATCACATCAATAGGACCTGACCTATAGCATATCCACATCAATAGGACCTGACCTATAGCTATATCACATCAATAGGACCTGACCTATAGTATATCACATCAATAGGACCTGACCTATAGCATATCACATCAATAGGACCTGACCTATAGCATATCCTAATCACATCAATAGGACCTGACCTATAGCATATCACATCAATAGGACCTGACCTATAGCATATCACATCAATAGGACCTGACCTATAGCATATCACATCAATAGGACCTGACCTATAGCATATCACATCAATAGGACCTGACCTATAGCTATATCACATCAATAGGACCTGACCTATAGCATATCACATCAATAGGACCTGACCTATAGCATATCTAATCACATCAATAGGACCTGACCTATAGCATATCACATCAATAGGACCTGACCTATAGCATATCACATCAATAGGACCTGACCTATAGCATATCACATCAATAGGACCTGACCTATAGCATATCACATCAATAGGACCTGACCTATAGCATATCACATCAATAGGACCTGACCTATAGTATATCACATCAATAGGACCTGACCTATAGCATATCCTAATCACATCAATAGGACCTGACCTATAGCATATCACATCAATAGGACCTGACCTATAGCATATCACATCAATAGGACCTGACCTATAGCATATCCTAATCACATCAATAGGACCTGACCTATAGTATATCACATCAATAGGACCTGACCTATAGCATATCACATCAATAGGACCTGACCTATAGCATATCACATCAATAGGACCTGACCTATAGCATATCCTAATCACATCAATAGGACCTGACCTATAGCATATCATCATCAATAGGACCTGACCTATAGCATATCACATCAATAGGACCTGACCTATAGCATATCCCAATCAACATCAATAGGACCTGACCTATAGTATATCACATCAATAGGACCTGACCTATAGCATATCACATCAATAGGACCTGACCTATGAGCATATCACATCAATAGGACCTGACCTATAGCATATCATCATCAATAGGACCTGACCTATAGCATATCACATCAATAGGACCTGACCTATAGCATATCACATCAATAGGACCTGACCTATAGCATATCACATCAATAGGACCTGACCTATAGCATATCACATCAATAGGACCTGACCTATAGCATATCACATCAATAGGACCTGACCTATAGCATATCACATCAATAGGACCTGACCTATAGCATATCAACATCAATAGGACCCTGACCTATAGCATATCACATCAATAGGACCTGACCTATAGCATATCACATCAATAGGACCTGACCTATAGCATATCACATCAATAGGACCTGACCTATAGCATATCACATCAATAGGACCTGACCTATAGTATATCACATCAATAGGACCTGACCTATAGCATATCACATCAATAGGACCTGACCTATAGCATATCACATCAATAGGACCTGACCTATAGCATATCCTAATCACATCAATAGGACCTGACCTATAGCATATCACATCAATAGGACCTGACCTATAGCATATCCTAATCACATCAATAGGACCTGACCTATAGCATATCCTAATCACATCAATAGGACCTGACCTATAGCATATCACATCAATAGGACCTGAGGTAGCCTAGTGGTTAGAGTGTAGGGGCGGCAGGTAGCCTAGTGGTTAGAGTGTAGGGGCGGCAGGTAGCCTAGTGGTTAGAGCGTAGGGTCGGCAGGTAGCCTAGTGGTTAGAGTGTAGGGGTGGCAGGTAGCCTAGTGGTTAGGAGTGGAGGGGGGCAGGTAGCCTAGTGGTTAGAGTGTAGGGTCGGCAGGGTAGCCTAGTGGTTAGAGTGGAGGGGGGGCAGGTAGCCTAGTGGTTAGAGCGGAGGGGGGCAGGTAGCCTAGTGGTTAGAATGGAGGGGGCAGGTAGCCTAGTGGTTAGAGTGTAGGGTCGGCAGGGTAGCCTAGTGGTTAGAGTGTAGGGGCGGCAGGGTAGTCTAGTGGTTAGAGTGTAGGGGCGGCAGGGTAGCCTAGTGGTTAGAGTGTACGGGTGGCAGGTAGCCTAGTGGTTAGAGTGTAGGGGCGGCAGGTAGTCTAGTGGTTAGAGTGTAGGGGCGGCAGGGTAGCCTAGTGGTTAGAGTGTAGGGGCGGCAGGGTAGCCTAGTGGTTAGAGTGTAGGGGCGGCAGGTAGTCTAGTGGTTAGAGTGTAGGGGCGGCAGGTAGCCTAGTGGTTAGAGTGTAGGGACGGCAGGTAGCCTAGTGGTTAGAGTGGGGGGCCAGCAGGTAACCCACTGTTCCTAGGCCGTTATTGAAAATAAGAATTTGTTCTTAACTGACTTTCCTAGTTAAATAAAGCTTAGATAAAATAAATAATTATACAAGACTACTTACTATACTAAGCATTCTAATGATAAATTATTATAATGATTAACATAATAATAATAGGAATAATAACAATAAGAAGGAGATTTAGAAATAATGCTATTATTATTATAAATATAATTGTTTGGACAATTTGAAACAAGGTA
>NW_025756210.1:0-6788 GCF_021184085.1 Oncorhynchus gorbuscha
TGAAGTCGGAAGTTTACATACACTTAGGTTGGAGTCATTAAAACTCGTTTTTCAACCACTCCACATATTTCTTGTTAGCAAACTATAGTTCTTGGCAAGTCGGTTAGGTCATCTACTTTATGCATGACACAAGTAATTTTTCCAACAATTGTTTACAGAAAGATTATTTCACTGTATCACAATTCCAGTCTATCAGAAGGTCACATACACTAAGTTGTCTGTGCCTTTAAACAGCTTGGAAATTTCCAGAAAATGATGTCATGGCTTTAAAAGCTTCTGTTAGGCTAATTGACATAATTGACATAATTTGAGTCGATTGGAGGTGTACCTTTGGATGTATTTCAAGGTTTACCTTCAAACTCAGTGCCTCTTTGCTTGACATCATGGGAAAATCAAAAGAAATCAGCTAAGACCTCAGAAAACAATTGTAGACCTCCACAAGTCTGGTTCATCCTTGGGAGCAATTTCCAAACGCCTGAAGATACCACATTGACATCACAAGCATTTCGCTACACTCGCATTTAACATCTGCTAACCATGTGTATGTGACAAATACAATTTGATTTGATTTGATCTGTACAAACAATAGTACGCAAGTATAAACACCATGGGACCACGCAGCTGTCATACCACTCAGGAGGAGACGCATTCTGACTCCTAGAGATGAACGTACTTTGGTGCGAAAAGTGCAAATCAATAGCAGAACAACAGCAAAGGACCCTGTGAAGATGCTGGAGGAAACAGGTATAAAAGTATCTATATCCACAGTAAAACGAGTTCTATATCGACATAACCTAAAAGGCTGCTCAGCAAGGAAGAAGCCACTGCTCCAAAACCACTACAAAAAAGCCAGACTACGGTTTGCAACTGCACATGGGGACAAAGATCATACTTTTTTGAGAAATGTCCTCTGGTCTGATGAAACAAAAATATAACTGTTTGGCCATATTGACCATAATTATATTTGGAGGTAAAAGGAGGCTTGCAAGCCGAAGAACACCTTCCCAACCGTGAAGTATGGGGGAGGCAGCATCATGTTGTGAGAGTGCTTTCCCACAGGAGGGACTGGTGCACTTCACAAATAGATGGCATCACGAGGGAGGAAAGTTCAGTGGATATATTGAAGCAACATCTCAAGGCATCAGTCAGGAAGTTAAAGCTTGGTCGCAAATGGTTCTTCCAAATGGACAATGACCCCAAGCATACTTCCAAAGTTGTGGCAAAATGGCTACAGGGCAACAAAGTCAAGGTATTGGAGTTGCCACAAAGCCCTGACCTCAATCCTATAGAAAATGTGTGGGCAGCACTGAAAACCTGTGCGCGAGCAAGGAGGCCTACAAACCTGACTCAGTTACACCAGCTCTGTCAGGAGGAATGGGCCAAAATTCACCCAACTTATTGTGGGAAGCTTGTGGAAGGCTACCCAAAACGTTTGACCCAAGTTAAACAATTTAAAGGCAAGGCTACCAAATACTAATTAAGTGTATGTAAACTTCTGACCGTCTTGTTTGGTTCTTTCCCTCCTTCTATCCCTCCTCTCCCCCTCCTCTCTCACTCTCTCGCTCTCTCTTCTCTCTGTCGTTCCGTTCCTGCTCCCAGCTGTTCCTATTCCCCTAATCATCATTTAGTCTTCCCACACCTGTTCCCGATCCTTTCCCCTGATTAGAGTCCCTATTTATTCCTTTGTGATCCGTTCCTGTCCCGTCGGTTCCTTGTATTGTATTCACCATGCTGTGATTGCGTTTCGCCCTGTCCTGTCGTGTTTTTGCCGTGATTGTGTATCACCCTGTCCTGTCGTGTTTTGTGCCTTCATCAGATGCTGCGTGTGAGCAGGTGTCTCAGTCGACTACGGCCTGCGCCTACCCGGCGACCTGCAGTCTGTGGCCGCTTCTCCAGTTGTTTCCCTCTACAAGTCTAGAGGATTTCTGTTATTCCGTTTGACTTTAATAAACTCTGTTTCTGTTAAGTCGCTTTTGGGTCCTCTTTCACCTGCATGACAGAAGGAACCGACCAAGGAATGGACCCAGCGACTTCAGACGCCGTTACACTGCCGTCGAGATCCAAGGAGCCATGCTCGGCAGACACGAGCAGGAATTGTCTGCTGCTCGCCATGCCGTGGAGAACCTGGCCGCTCAGGTTTCCGACCTCTCTGGACAGTTCCAGAGTCTACGTCTCGTGCCACCTGTTACTTCCTGGCCTGCCGAGCCTCCAGAACCTAGGGTTAATAACCCACCTTGCTACTCCGGGCAGCCCACTGAGTGCCGCTCCTTTCTCACGCAGTGTGAGATTGTGTTCTCTCTCCAACCCACACATACTCTAGAGAGAGAGCTCGGGTTGCTTACGCCATTTCACTCCTTACTGGCCGGGCTCGAGAATGGGGCACAGCTATCTGGGAGGCAAGGGCTGATTGCTCTAACAAATTCCAGAACTTTAAAGAGGAGATGATTCGGGTTTTTGACCGTTCAGTTTTTGGTGGGGAGGCTTCTAGGGCCCTGGCTTCCTTATGCCAAGGTGAACGGTCCATAACGGATTATTCCATTGAGTTTCGCACTCTTGCTGCCTCTAGTGAGTGGAACGAGCCGGCGCTGCTCGCTCGTTTTCTGGAGGGACTCCACGCAGTGGTTAAGGATGAGATTCTCTCCCGGGAGGTTCCATCAGATGTGGATTCTTTGATTGCTCTCGCCATCCGCATAGAACGACGGGTAGATCTTCGTCACCGGGCTCGTGGAAGAGAGCTCGCATCAACGGTGTTTCCCTGCTCCGCATCGCAACCATCTCCCTCCTCTGGCTTTGAGACTGAGCCCATGCAGCTGGGAGGGATTCGCATCTCGAATAAGGAGAGGGAACGGAGGATCACCAACCGCCTGTGCCTCTATTGCGGAGTTGCTGGACATTTTGTTAATTCATGTCCAGTAAGAGGCCAGAGCCCATCAGTAAGCGGAGGGCTACTGGTGAGCGCTACTACTCAGGTCCCTTCATCTAGATCTTGTACTACTATGTCGGTCCATCTACGCTGGACCGGTTCGGGTGCTACATGCAGTGCTTTGATTGACTCTGGGGCTGAGGGTTGTTTCATGGACGAAGCATGGGTTCGGAAACATAACATTCCTTTCAGACCGTTAGACAGGCCTACGCCCATGTTTGCCTTAGATGGTAGTCATCTTCCCAGTATCAAATTTGAGACACTACCTTTAACTCTCACAGTATCTGGTAACCACAGTGAGACTATTTCTTTTTTGATTTTCCGTTCACCGTTTACACCTGTTGTTTTGGGTCATCCCTGGCTAGTATGTCATAATCCTTCTATTAATTGGTCTAGTAATTCTATCCTATCCTGGAACGTTTCTTGTCATGTGAAGTGTTTAATGTCTGCCATCCCTCCTGTTTCTTCTGTCCCTACTTCTCAGGAGGAACCTGGCGATTTGACAGGAGTGCCGGAGGAATATCATGATCTGCGCACGGTCTTCAGTCGGTCCCGAGCCAACTCCCTTCCTCCTCACCGGTCGTATGATTGTAGTATTGATCTCCTTCCGGGGACCACTCCTCCTCGAGGTAGACTATACTCTCTGTCGGCTCCCGAACGTAAGGCTCTCGAGGATTATTTGTCTGTGTCTCTTGACGCCGGTACCATAGTGCCTTCTTCTTCTCCGGCCGGGGCGGGGTTCTTTTTGTTAAAAAGAAGGACGGTACTCTGCGCCCCTGCGTGGATTATCGAGGGCTGAATGACATAACGGTTAAGAATCGTTATCCGCTTCCCCTTATGTCATCAGCCTTCGAGATTCTGCAGGGAGCCAGGTGCTTTACTAAGTTGGACCTTCGTAACGCTTACCATCTCGTGCGCATCAGAGAGGGGGACGAGTGGAAAACGGCGTTTAACACTCCGTTAGGGCATTTTGAGTACCGGGTTCTGCCGTTCGGGTCTCGCCAATGCGCCAGCTGTTTTTCAGGCATTAGTTAATGATGTTCTGAGAGACATGCTGAACATTTTTGTTTTTGTCTATCTTGACGATATCCTGATTTTTTCTCCGTCACTCGAGATTCATGTTCAGCACGTTCGACGTGTTCTACAGCGCCTTTAGAGAATTGTCTCTACGTAAAGGCTGAGAAGTGCTCTTTCATGTCTCCTCCGTTACTTTTCTCGGTTCCGTTATTTCCGCTGAAGGCATTCAGATGGATTCCGCTAAGGTCCAAGCTGTCAGTGATTGGCCCGTTCCAAGGTCACGTGTCGAGTTGCAGCGCTTTTTAGGTTTCGCTAATTTCTATCGGCTTCTGTCAAGACGTGTTTTAAGTGGTCCGGTTCCGCCCAGGGAGCTTTTGATCTTCTAAAAGAACGTTTTACGTCCGCTCCTATCCTCGTTACTCCTGACGTCACTAGACAATTCATTGTCGAGGTTGACGCTTCAGAGGTAGGCGTGGGAGCCATCCTATCCCAGCGCTTCCAGTCTGACGATAAGGTTCATCCTTGCGCTTATTTTTCTCATCGCCTGTCGCCATCTGAGCGCAACTATGATGTGGGTAACCGTGAACTGCTCGCCATCCGCTTAGCCCTAGGCGAATGGCGACAGTGGTTGGAGGGGGCGACCGTTCCTTTTGTCGTTTGGACAGACCATAAGAACCTTGAGTACATCCGTTCTGCCAAACGACTTAATGCCCGTCAAGCTCGTTGGGCGTTGTTTTTCGCTCGTTTCGAGTTTGTGATTTCTTACCGTCCGGGTAGCAAGAACACCAAGCCTGATGCCTTATCCCGTCTGTTTAGTTCTTCTGTGGCTTCTACTGATCCCGAGGGGATTCTTCCTTATGGGCGTGTTGTCGGGTTAACAGTCTGGGGAATTGAAAGACAGGTTAAGCAAGCACTCACGCACACTGCGTCGCCGCGCGCTTGTCCTAGTAACCTCCTTTTCGTTCCTGTTTCCACTCGTCTGGCTGTTCTTCAGTGGGCTCACTCTGCCAAGTTAGCTGGTCATCCCGGTGTTCGAGGCACTCTTGCGTCTATTCGCCAGCGCTTTTGGTGGCCGACTCAGGAGCGTGACACGCGCCGTTTCGTGGCTGCTTGTTCGGACTGCGCGCAGACTAAGTCGGGTAACTCTCCTCCTGCCGGTCGTCTCAGACCGCTCCCCATTCCTTCTCGACCATGGTCTCACATTGCCTTAGACTTCATTACCGGTCTGCCTTTGTCTGCGGGGAAGACTGTGATTCTGACGGTTGTCGATAGGTTCTCTAAGGCGGCACATTTCATTCCCCTCGCTAAACTTCCTTCCGCTAAGGAGACGGCACAAATCATTATTGAGAATGTATTCAGAATTCATGGCCTCCCGTTAGACGCCGTTTCAGACAGAGGCCCGCAATTCACGTCACAGTTTTGGAGGAGTTCTGTCGTTTGATTGGTGCGTCCGTCAGTCTCTCTTCCGGGTTTCATCCCCAGTCTAACGGTCAAGCAGAGAGGGCCAATCAGACGATTGGTCGCATACTACGCAGCCTTTCTTTCAGAAACCCTGCGTCTTGGGCAGAACAGCTCCCCTGGGCAGAATACGCTCACAATTCGCTTCCTTCGTCTGCTACCGGGTTATCTCCGTTTCAGAGTAGTCTGGGTTACCAGCCTCCTCTGTTCTCATCCCAGCTTGCCGAGTCCAGCGTTCCCTCCGCTCAAGCGTTTGTCCAACGTTGTGAGCGCACCTGGAGGAGGGTGAGGTCTGCACTTTGCCGTTACAGGGCACAGACGGTGAGAGCCGCCAATAAACGCAGGATTAAGAGTCCAAGGTATTGTTGCGGCCAGAGAGTGTGGCTTTCCACTCGCAACCTTCCTCTTACGACAGCTTCTCGTAAGTTGACTCCGCGGTTCATTGGTCCGTTCCGTGTCTCCCAGGTCGTCAATCCTGTCGCTGTGCGACTGCTTCTTCCGCGACATCTTCGTCGCGTCCATCCTGTCTTCCATGTCTCCTGTGTTAAGCCCTTTCTTCGCACCCCGTTCGTCTTCCCTCCCCCCTCCCGTCCTTGTCGAGAGCGCACCTATTTACAAGGTACATAAGATTATGGACATGCGTTCTCGGGGACGGGGTCACCAATACCTAGTGGATTGGGAGGGTTACGGTCCTGAGGAGAGGAGTTGGGTTCCGTCTCGGGGACGTGCTGGACCGTTCGCTCATCGATGATTTCCTCCGTTGCCGCCAGGATTCCTCCTCGAGTGCGCCAGGAGGCGCTCGGTGAGTGGGGGGTACTGTCATGTTTGTCATTTATTGTCATGTCTTGTCCCTGTGCTCCCCATGCTATTCGTTTCCCTCTGCTGGTCTTGTTTGGTTCTTTCCCTCCTTCTATCCCTCTCTCTCCCCCCTCCCTCTCTCACTCTCTCGCTCTCTCTTCTCTCTATCGTTCCGTTCCTGCTCCCAGCTGTTCCTATTCCCCTAATCATCATTTAGTCTTCCCCACACCTGTTCCCGATCCTTTCCCCTGATTAGAGTCCCTATTTATTCCTTTGTGATCCGTTCCTGTCCCGTCGGTTCCTTGTATTGTATTCACCATGCTGTGATTGCGTTTCGCCCTGTCCTGTCGTGTTTTTGCCGTGATTGTGTATCACCCTGTCCTGTCGTGTTTTTGCCTTCATCAGATGCTGCGTGTGAGCAGGTGTCTCAGTCGACTACGGCCTGCGCCTACCCGGGCGACCTGCAGTCTGTGGCCGCTTCTCCAGTTGTTTCCCCTCTACAAGTCTAGAGGATTTCTGTTATTCCGTTTTGGACTTTAATAAACTCTGTTTCTGTTAAGTCGCGTTTGGGTCCTCTTTCACCTGCATGACA
>NW_025756211.1:0-6788 GCF_021184085.1 Oncorhynchus gorbuscha
TCTAATGGTCGTCTTGCACCGAACTGGCACTCCTTCGATTATAACGTTTTTTTTAAGCCAAAATCAATTAAAACGTGTCAAGTTTGTCACTCTTATTAGGTTTGAGTGATAACATGATCGGAATCTAAATTGTGCCTTTAGATTCAGAGAAAACTAACAACCAAAGAAGTTTTTTTTTACTTCTTGAAACCCCAAATCCCGTCCTGGTCTGTTTCGCAAAAAGCGTTCCAGGAAATCTCGCGATGTTGCGCCTCTGGGTTTTAAAAACTCTGTGGTCGTAGTGCCTCTGTAAAAAACCTTCCCATCCGAAGCAAGTTAGTTGTGAAAAAAACAAATCTGCGATCAGCGTCGCACTGTCGGAAATCCTTCTCCTTATAGGACACGTTTTGTCACATCTGTGGTCGCAAAAGAGTTGTGCGAGGGTTTCTGAGAAGAACACGAGTCAGGTAACGTGCTTTTAGTTTGAGATAATGTGTGTGTTGTTTTGTTTTTTTCATGGGACAGAATCAAATCTGGTAAAAGTGTATTTTGTTAGAAGGAGCGACAGTGCTGATCTGACTGATTTGAACCAGATGTTGCAGACCATAAGTTGACTTGTCAAAATGTGTTGTTCATCTAGAGACTGAAAGCACGTTATGATTCAGCACCAAAAACGACATTTCGGGAATACATATGATCATTTTGAGAAACAAATATGAGACTGCATATTTCACCACGTGTCAACGTTTTGAATATATATGTATCCTAAAATACAACTATAGGCTGCGGTTATTTGGTATATGTGAAAATGTGACCCTGTGATCGCACTCTGTCGCAGGACACATTTCACTAAAAACTACTATTCTTTGCGCTTTTTTTGTTGCCGAAACTCTTCCCAGTACTAATGTCCATGCACTCAGTTTGACAATGAATGATCGAGGTGTTTTTTGTTGAGGTTTTTATAGCAAAATCAATACATTTTGTAAATAGTGCACATATTCAATACTGCGGTGGTGAACAGGGGTACAATACATGGTGATATTAAGCGCGGGAGTTATTAACAGAATAGTTTTTGTCCTTCAACATGTTGGGACCTGTCTGTCTGGGACCTGTCTGTCTGCGACCTATCTGTCTGCTACTGGCAACTGACATGGTGAGTACCACAGCAATATACTCCATGTAGCCTCAGGTTTTTTATTTATTTTACAATCATTTTACATTTAATCTTGGCCATAACATTGTTCTCTCAACAAATGAAGATACTGTACACACTCTTATCACCAGTTGAATTGAAACGCCGTGCTAAACATCAAGATATTACACTGATGATTTTAGTGAAAGAGAAACTAATCTGTAAGTCGCTCTGGATAAGAGCGTCTGCTAAATGACTTAAATGTAAATGTAATCATACCAGACACGTTATTATCTTGGTAGGCAGAATAAATACTCTTGTATATGGCAACTGATGACCCAAGCCTGTCCTGTGATTGTGACATCACATCAGATTGATATCAGCACTTTTAACAGAATTCCTTCCTGAATTCACCTCCTCGTTTAAATTGCTGATCAAGCTCAACTTGTTTTCCTGTACACACACACACACACACACACACACACACACACACACACACACACACACACACACACACACACACACACACACACACACACACACACACACACACACACACACACACACACACACACACACACACACACACACACACACACACACGCTCATCTGACCGAGAGCAGATATCTTCGTATACAACAGATGGGTTTAGGTTTGGAAAGGGGAAGTGTAATTCAGTCTGTTCTCATGTGATGTTTTCTACGTAACTTAAGTTGCTGACCGTAGATAGAAAACAGTCGGAGGTCTCTGGAAGAGTGTCTTGGGGACTGAAGAAGTTACGTAACTTAAGTTGCTGACCGTGAGATAGACCGCCGACTGTTTTCTATGTCAACGGTGCTGACTGTATCTGCTGACAATGAACTAGCGCCGACTAATCCTATTGGTTGTGGTACATATGTACGTGACTTATCATCATAATGGTTTTCAATTATGGATGTAGTTTTGACTCGAAACGGGGCAGTACGTATGTTATTTTGTTGTCTCGTTCTTTTTCACTATGAGCGGTTGAAAATGGGTTTTATGAACTAAAAAAATATAGAAGGGGAAAATAAATAAAATTAGCGCCTGTCTTTTGTCCGGTTAGATCTTAGGAACAGCGGAGGCTGTTGAGGGAGGACGGCTCAAGATAATGGCCCGGAAAGGAATAGTATCAAACACATGTTTTTAAATATCAAATCAAATGTATTTATATAGCCCTTCGTACATCAGCTGATATATCAAAGTGCTGTACAGAAACCCAGCCTAAAACCCCAAACAGGAAGCAATGCAGGTGTAAAAGAGCCCCATTCACTACTATAGACCAGAGCCCTATCCTCTACTATAGACCAGAGCCCTATCCACTACTATAGACCAGAGCCCTATCCTCTACTATAGACCAGAGCCCTATCCACTACTATAGACCAGAGCCCTATCCTCTACTATAGACCAGAGCCCTATCCACTACTATAGACCAGAGCCCCATCCTCTACTATAGACCAGAGCCCTATCCTCTACTATAGACCAGAGCCCTATCCTCTACTATAGACCAGAGCCCCATCCTCTACTATAGACCAGAGCCCTATCCTCTACTATAGACCAAAGCCCTATCCACTACTATAGACCAGAGCCCTATCCTCTACTATAGACCAGAGCCCTATCTGCTACTATAGACCAGAGCCCTATCCACTACTATAGACCAGAGCCCTATCCTCTACTATAGACCAGAGCCCTATCCACTACTATAGACCAGAGCCCTATCTGCTACTATAGACCAGAGCCCTATCCACTACTATAGACCAGAGCCCTATCTGCTACTATAGACCAGAGCCCTATCCACTACTATAGACCAGAGCCCTATCTGCTACTATAGACCAGAGCCCTATCCACTACTATAGACCAGAGCCCTATCTGCTACTATAGACCAGAGCCCTATCCTCTACTATAGACCAGAGCCCTATCCTCTACTATAGACCAGAGCCCTATCCTCTACTATAGACCAGAGCCCTATCCTCTACTATAGACCAAAGCCCTATCCTCTACTATAGACCAGAGCCCTATCCTCTACTATAGACCAAAGCCCTATCCTCTACTATAGACCAGAGCCCTATCCACTACTATAGACCAGAGCCCTATCCTCTACTATAGACCAGAGCCCTATCCACTACTATAGACCAGAGCCCTATCCTCTACTATAGACCAGAGCCCTATCCACTACTATAGACCAGAGCCCTATCCTCTACTATAGACCAGAGCCCCATTCACTACTATAGACCAGAGCCCTATCCTCTACTATAGACCAGAGCCCCATTCACTACTATAGACCAGAGCCCTATCCTCTACTATAGACCAGAGCCCTATCCTCTACTATAGACCAGAGCCCTATCCTCTACTATAGACCAGAGCCCTATCCTCTACTATAGACCAGAGCCCTATCCTCTACTATAGACCAGAGCCCTATCCACTACTATAGACCAGAGCCCTATCCTCTACTATAGACCAGAGCCCTATCCACTACTATAGACCAGAGCCCTATCCTCTACTATAGACCAAAGCCCTATCCTCTACTATAGACCAGAGCCCTATCCACTACTATAGACCAGAGCCCTATCCTCTACTATAGACCAGAGCCCTATCCACTACTATAGACCAGAGCCCTATCCACTACTATAGACCAGAGCCCTATCCTCTACTATAGACCAGAGCCCTATCCACTACTATAGACCAGAGCCCTATCCACTACTATAGACCAGAGCCCTATCCACTACTATAGACCAGAGCCCTATCCACTACTATAGACCAGAGCCCTATCCACTACTATAGACCAGAGCCCTATCCTCTACTATAGACCAGAGCCCTATCCACTACTATAGACCAGAGCCCTATCCACTACTATAGACCAGAGCCCTATCCACTACTATAGACCAGAGCCCTATCCACTACTATAGACCAGAGCCCTATCCTCTACTATAGACCAGAGCCCTATCCACTACTATAGACCAGAGCCCTATCCACTACTATAGACCAGAGCCCTATCCTCTACTATAGACCAGAGCCCTATCCACTACTATAGACCAGAGCCCTATCCACTACTATAGACCAAAGCAGGTGTAGAAGCATGTTTGATTCCCATTCACTTCATTCCAGCCATTATCATGAGCCGTCCTCTCCTCAACAGCCTCCACTGCTTAGGCGATAGGAGCGGGGTAAAGTCCATGGAACGTCACACTCAACTTACTATTGAGACCTACTGTAGTGGGGTCGACACTGAGAGGTGAAACATGGTATTGAGACCTACTGTAGTGGGGTCAACACTGAGAGGTGAAACATGGTATTGAGACCTACTGTAGTGGGGTCAACACTGAGAGGTGAAACATGGTATTGAGAGATGAAACATGGTATTGAGACCTACTGTAGTGGGGTCAACACTGAGAGGCGAAACATGGTATTGAGACCTACTGTAGTGGGGTCAACACTGAGAGATGAAACATGGTATTGAGAGATGAAACATGGTATTGAGACCTACTGTAGTAGAGTCAACACTGAGCGATGAAACATGGTATTGAGACCTACTGTAGTGGGGTCAACACTGAGAGGTGAAACATGGTATTGAGACCTACTGTAGTGGGGTCAACACTGAGAGATGAAACATGGTATTGAGACCTACTGTAGTGGGGTCAACACTGAGAGGTGAAACATGGTATTGAGAGATGAAACATGGTATTGAGACCTACTGTAGTGGGGTCAACACTGAGAGGCGAAACATGGTATTGAGACCTACTGTAGTGGGGTCAACACTGAGAGATGAAACATGGTATTGAGACCTACTGTAGTGGGGTCAACACTGAGAGATGAAACATGGTATTGAGACCTACTGTAGTGGGGTCAACACTGAGAGGTCAAACATGGTATTGAGAGATGAAACATGGTATTGAGACCTACTGTAGTGGGGTCAACACTGAGAGGCGAAACATGGTATTGAGACCTACTGTAGTGGGGTCAACACTGAGAGATGAAACATGGTATTGAGACCTACTGTAGTGGGGTCAACACTGAGAGGTGAAACATGGTATTGAGACCTACTGTAGTGGGGTCAACACTGAGAGATGAAACATGGTATTGAGACCTACTGTAGTGGGGTCAACACTGAGAGATGAAACATGGTATTGAGACCTACTGTAGTGGGGTCAACACTGAGAGATGAAACATGGTATTGAGACCTACTGTAGTGGGGTCAACACTGAGAGGTGAAACATGGTATTGAGAGATGAAACATGGTATTGAGACCTACTGTAGTGGGGTCAACACTGAGAGGCGAAACATGGTATTGAGACCTACTGTAGTGGGGTCAACACTGAGAGGTGAAACATGGTATTGAGAGATGAAACATGGTATTGAGACCTACTGTAGTGGGTCAACACTGAGAGGCGAAACATGGTATTGAGACCTACTGTAGTGGGGTCAACACTGAGAGATGAAACATGGTATTGAGAGATGAAACATGGTATTGAGACCTACTGTAGTAGAGTCAACACTGAGCGATGAAACATGGTATTGAGACCTACTGTAGTGGGGTCAACACTGAGAGGTGAAACATGGTATTGAGACCTACTGTAGTGGGGTCAACACTGAGAGATGAAACATGGTATTGAGACCTACTGTAGTGGGGTCAACACTGAGAGGTGAAACATGGTATTGAGAGATGAAACATGGTATTGAGACCTACTGTAGTGGGGTCAACACTGAGAGGCGAAACATGGTATTGAGACCTACTGGAGTGGGGTCAACACTGAGAGATGAAACATGGTATTGAGACCTACTGTAGTGGGGTCAACACTGAGAGATGAAACATGGTATTGAGACCTACTGTAGTGGGGTCAACACTGAGAGGTGAAACATGGTATTGAGAGATGAAACATGGTATTGAGACCTACTGTAGTGGGGTCAACACTGAGAGGCGAAACATGGTATTGAGACCTACTGTAGTGGGGTCAACACTGAGAGATGAAACATGGTATTGAGACCTACTGTAGTGGGGTCAACACTGAGAGGTGAAACATGGTATTGAGACCTACTGTAGTGGGGTCAACACTGAGAGGTGAAACATGGTATTGAGACCTACTGTAGTGGGGTCAACACTGAGAGATGAAACATGGTATTGAGACCTACTGTAGTGGGGTCAACACTGAGAGATGAAACATGGTATTGAGACCTACTGTAGTGGGGTCAACACTGAGAGATGAAACATGGTATTGAGAGATACTGTATTGAGGCCTACTACTGAGAGGATGAAACATGGTATTGAGACCTACTGTAGTGGGGTCAACACTGAGAGGTGAAACATGGTATTGAGACCTACTGTAGTGGGGTCAACACTGAGAGATGAAACATGGTATTGAGACCTACTGTAGTGGGGTCAACACTGAGAGGTGAAACATGGTATTGAGACCTACTGTAGTGGGGTCAACACAGAGGTGAAACATGGTATTGAGACCTACTGTAGTAGAGTCAACACTGAGAGATGAAACATGGTATTGAGACCTACTGTAGTAGAGTCAACACTGAGAGATGAAACATGGTATTGAGACCTACTGTAGTGGAGTCAACACTGAGAGGTGAAACATGGTATTGAGACCTACTGTAGTGGGGTCAACACAGAGGTGAAACATGGTATTGAGACCTACTGTAGTGGGGTCAACAC
>NW_025756212.1:0-6788 GCF_021184085.1 Oncorhynchus gorbuscha
CATACTACAGCCCAACACTATTCAATGAACAGTAACAGATCATACTACAGCCCAACACTATTCAATGAACCAGCAGGAACAGATCATACTACAGCCCAACACTATTCAATGAACAGCAGAACAGATCATACTACAGCCCAACACTATTCAATGAACAGTAACAGATCATACTACAGCCCAACACTATTCAATGAGACAGTAACAGATCATACTACAGCCCAACACTATTCAATGAACAGTAACAGATCATACTACAGCCCAACACTATTCAATGAACAGTAACAGATCATACTACAGCCCAACACTATTCAATGAACAGCAACAGATCATACTACAGCCCAACACTATTCAATGAACAGTAACAGATCATACTACAGCCCAACACTATTCAATGAACAGTAACAGATCATACTACAGCCCAACACTATTCAATGAACAGTAACAGATCATACTACAGCCCAACACTATTCAATGAACAGTAACAGATCATACTACAGCCCAACACTATTCAATGAACAGCGTAACAGATCATACTACAGCCCAACACTATTCAATGAACAGTAACAGATCATACTACAGCCCAACACTATTCAATGAACAGTAACAGATCATACTACAGCCCAACACTATTCAATGAACAGTAACAGATCATACTACAGCCCAACACTATTCAATGAACAGTAACAGATCATACTACAGCCCAACACTATTCAATGAACAGTAACAGATCATACTACAGCCCAACACTATTCAATGAACAGTAACAGATCATACTACAGCCCAACACTATTCAATGAACAGTAACAGATCATACTACAGCCCAACACTATTCAATGAACAGTAACAGATCATACTACAGCCCAACACTATTCAATGAACAGTAACAGATCATACTACAGCCCAACACTATTCAATGAACAGTAACAGATCATACTACAGCCCAACACTATTCAATGAACAGTAACAGATCATACTACAGCCCAACACTATTCAATGAACAGTAACAGATCATACTACAGCCCAACACTATTCAATGAACAGTAACAGCAGATCATACTACAGCCCAACACTATTCAATGAACAGTAACAGATCATACTACAGCCCAACACTATTCAATGAACAGTAACAGATCATACTACAGCCCAACACTATTCAATGAACAGTCGAACAGATCATACTACAGCCCAACACTATTCAATGAACAGTAACAGATCATACTACAGCCCAACACTATTCAATGAACAGTAACAGATCATACTACAGCCCAACACTATTCAATGAACAGGAACAGATCATACTACAGCCCAACACTATTCAATGAACAGTAACAGATCATACTACAGCCCAACACTATTCAATGAACAGTAACAGATCATACTACAGCCCAACACTATTCAATGAACAGTAACAGATCATACTACAGCCCAACACTATTCAATGAACAGTAACAGATCATACTACAGCCCAACACTATTCAATGAACAGTAACAGATCATACTACAGCCCAACACTATTCAATGAACAGTAACAGATCATACTACAGCCCAACACTATTCAATGAACAGTAACAGATCATACTACAGCCCAACACTATTCAATGAACAGTAACAGATCATACTACAGCCCAACACTATTCAATGAACAGTAACAGATCATACTACAGCCCAACACTATTCAATGAACAGTAACAGATCATACTACAGCCCAACACTATTCAATGAACAGTAACAGATCATACTACAGCCCAACACTATTCAATGAACAGTAACAGATCATACTACAGCCCAACACTATTCAATGAACAGTAACAGATCATACTACAGCCCAACACTATTCAATGAACAGTAACAGATCATACTACAGCCCAACACTATTCAATGAACAGTGAACAGATCATACTACAGCCCAACACTATTCAATGAACAGTAACAGATCATACTACAGCCCAACACTATTCAATGAACAGTAACAGATCATACTACAGCCCAACACTATTCAATGAACAGTGAACAGATCATACTACAGCCCAACACTATTCAATGAACAGTAACAGATCATACTACAGCCCAACACTATTCAATGAACAGTAACAGATCATACTACAGCCCAACACTATTCAATGAACAGTAACAGATCATACTACAGCCCAACACTATTCAATGAACAGTAACAGATCATACTACAGCCCAACACTATTCAATGAACAGTAACAGATCATACTACAGCCCAACACTATTCAATGAACAGTAACAGATCATACTACAGCCCAACACTATTCAATGAACAGTAACAGATCATACTACAGCCCAACACTATTCAATGAACAGTAACAGAACAGATCATACTACAGCCCAACACTATTCAATGAACAGTAACAGATCATACTACAGCCCAACACTATTCAATGAACAGTAACAGATCATACTACAGCCCAACACTATTCAATGAACAGTAACAGATCATACTACAGCCCAACACTATTCAATGAACAGTAACAGATCATACTACAGCCCAACACTATTCAATGAACAGTAACAGATCATACTACAGCCCAACACTATTCAATAGTAACAGTAACAGATCATACTACAGCCCAACACTATTCAATGAACAGTAACAGATCATACTACAGCCCAACACTATTCAATGAACAGTAACAGATCATACTACAGCCCAACACTATTCAATGAACAGTAACAGATCATACTACAGCCCAACACTATTCAATGAACAGTAACAGATCATACTACAGCCCAACACTATTCAATGAACAGTAACAGATCATACTACAGCCCAACACTATTCAATGAACAGTAACAGATCATACTACAGCCCAACACTATTCAATGAACAGTAACAGATCATACTACAGCCCAACACTATTCAATGACAGTAACAGTAACAGATCATACTACAGCCCAACACTATTCAATGAACAGTAACAGATCATACTACAGCCCAACACTATTCAATGAACAGTAACAGATCATACTACAGCCCAACACTATTCAATGAACAGTAACAGATCATACTACAGCCCAACACTATTCAATGAACAGTAACAGTAACAGATCATACTACAGCCCAACACTATTCAATGAACAGTAACAGATCATACTACAGCCCAACACTATTCAATGAACAGTAACAGATCATACTACAGCCCAACACTATTCAATGAACAGTAACAGATCATACTACAGCCCAACACTATTCAATGAACAGTAACAGATCATACTACAGCCCAACACTATTCAATGAACAGTAACAGATCATACTACAGCCCAACACTATTCAATGAACAGTAACAGATCATACTACAGCCCAACACTATTCAATGAACAGTAACAGATCATACTACAGCCCAACACTATTCAATGAACAGTAACAGATCATACTACAGCCCAACACTATTCAATGAACAGTAACAGATCATACTACAGCCCAACACTATTCAATGAACAGTAACAGATCATACTACAGCCCAACACTATTCAATGAACAGTAACAGATCATACTACAGCCCAACACTATTCAATGAACAGTAACAGATCATACTACAGCCCAACACTATTCAATGAACAGTAACAGATCATACTACAGCCCAACACTATTCAATGAACAGTAACAGATCATACTACAGCCCAACACTATTCAATGAACAGTAACAGACTCATACTACAGCCCAACACTATTCAATGAACAGTAACAGATCATACTACAGCCCAACACTATTCAATGAACAGTAACAGATCATACTACAGCCCAACACTATTCAATGAACAGTAACGAGATCATACTACAGCCCAACACTATTCAATGAACAGTAACAGATCATACTACAGCCCAACACTATTCAATGAACAGTAACAGTAACAGATCATACTACAGCCCAACACTATTCAATGAACAGTAACAGATCATACTACAGCCCAACACTATTCAATGAACAGTAACAGATCATACTACAGCCCAACACTATTCAATGAACAGTAACAGATCATACTACAGCCCAACACTATTCAATGAACAGTAACAGATCATACTACAGCCCAACACTATTCAATGAACAGTAACAGATCATACTACAGCCCAACACTATTCAATGAACAGTGAACAGATCATACTACAGCCCAACACTATTCAATGAACAGTAACAGATCATACTACAGCCCAACACTATTCAATGAACAGATCATACTACAGCCCAACACTATTCAATGAACAGTAACAGATCATACTACAGCCCAACACTATTCAATGAACAGCAACAGATCATACTACAGCCCAACACTATTCAATGAACAGTAACAGATCATACTACAGCCCAACACTATTCAATGAACAGTAACAGATCATACTACAGCCCAACACTATTCAATGAACAGTAACAGATCATACTACAGCCCAACACTATTCAATGAACAGTAACAGATCATACTACAGCCCAACACTATTCAATGAACAGTAACAGATCATACTACAGCCCAACACTATTCAATGAACAGTAACAGATCATACTACAGCCCAACACTATTCAATGAACAGTAACAGATCATACTACAGCCCAACACTATTCAATGAACAGTAACAGATCATACTACAGCCCAACACTATTCAATGAACAGTAACAGATCATACTACAGCCCAACACTATTCAATGAACAGTGAACAGATCATACTACAGCCCAACACTATTCAATGAACAGTAACAGATCATACTACAGCCCAACACTATTCAATGAACAGTAACAGATCATACTACAGCCCAACACTATTCAATGAACAGTAACAGATCATACTACAGCCCAACACTATTCAATGAACAGTAACAGATCATACTACAGCCCAACACTATTCAATGAACAGTAACAGATCATACTACAGCCCAACACTATTCAATGAACAGTAACAGATCATACTACAGCCCAACACTATTCAATGAACAGATCATACTACAGCCCAACACTATTCAATGAACAGTAACAGTAACAGATCATACTACAGCCCAACACTATTCAATGAACAGTAACAGATCATACTACAGCCCAACACTATTCAATGAACAGTAACAGATCATACTACAGCCCAACACTATTCAATGAACAGTAACAGATCATACTACAGCCCAACACTATTCAATGAACAGTAACAGATCATACTACAGCCCAACACTATTCAATGAACAGTAACAGATCATACTACAGCCCAACACTATTCAATGAACAGTAACAGATCATACTACAGCCCAACACTATTCAATGAACAGTAACAGATCATACTACAGCCCAACACTATTCAATGAACAGTAACAGTAACAGATCATACTACAGCCCAACACTATTCAATGAACAGTAACAGATCATACTACAGCCCAACACTATTCAATGAACAGTAACAGATCATACTACAGCCCAACACTATTCAATGAACAGTAACAGATCATACTACAGCCCAACACTATTCAATGAACAGTAACAGTAACAGATCATACTACAGCCCAACACTATTCAATGAACAGTAACAGATCATACTACAGCCCAACACTATTCAATGAACAGTAACAGATCATACTACAGCCCAACACTATTCAATGAACAGCAACAGATCATACTACAGCCCAACACTATTCAATGAACAGTAACAGATCATACTACAGCCCAACACTATTCAATGAACAGTAACAGATCATACTACAGCCCAACACTATTCAATGAACAGTAACAGATCATACTACAGCCCAACACTATTCAATGAACAGTCAGACAGATCATACTACAGCCCAACACTATTCAATGAACAGTAACAGATCATACTACAGCCCAACACTATTCAATGAACAGTAACAGATCATACTACAGCCCAACACTATTCAATGAACAGTAACAGATCATACTACAGCCCAACACTATTCAATGAACAGTAACAGATCATACTACAGCCCAACACTATTCAATGAACAGACAGTAACAGATCATACTACAGCCCAACACTATTCAATGAACAGTAACAGATCATACTACAGCCCAACACTATTCAATGAACAGTAACAGATCACACTACAGCCCAACACTATTCAATGAACAGTAACAGATCATACTACAGCCCAACACTATTCAATGAACAGCAGCAGGAACAGATCATACTACAGCCCAACACTATTCAATGAACAGCAACAGATCATACTACAGCCCAACACTATTCAATGAACAGTAACAGATCATACTACAGCCCAACACTATTCAATGAACAGCAACAGATCATACTACAGCCCAACACTATTCAATGAACAGTAACAGATCATACTACAGCCCAACACTATTCAATGAACAGTAACAGATCATACTACAGCCCAACACTATTCAATGAACAGTAACAGATCATACTACAGCCCAACACTATTCAATGAACAGGAACAGATCATACTACAGCCCAACACTATTCAATGAACAGGAACAGATCATACTACAGCCCAACACTATTCAATGAACAGTAACAGACCATACTACAGCCCAACACTATTCAATGAACAGTAACAGATCATACTGCCTAACACTATTCAATGAACAGTAACAGATCATACTACAGCCCAACACTATTCAATGAACAGCAACAGATCTACTACAGCCCAACACTATTCAATGAACAGTAACAGATCATACTACAGCCCAACACTATTCAATGGAACAGTAACAGATCATACTACAGCCCAACACTATTCAATGAACAGTAACAGATCATACTACAGCCCAACACTATTCAATGAACAGTAACAGATCATACTACA
>NW_025756213.1:0-6787 GCF_021184085.1 Oncorhynchus gorbuscha
GTGACTGATCCCAGGCCTGTACTGTATGTGACTGATCCCAGGCCTGTACTGTATGTGACTGATCCCAGGCCTGTACTGTATGTGACTGATCCCAGGCCTGTACTGTATGTGACTGATCCCAGGCCTGTACTGTATGTGACTGATCCCAGACCTGTACTGTATGTGACTGATCCCAGGCCTGTACTGTATGTGACTGATCCCAGGCCTGTACTGTATGTGACTGATCCCAGACCTGTACTGTATGTGACTGATCCCAGACCTGTACTGTATGTGACTGATCCCAGACCTGTACTGTATGTGACTGATCCCAGACCTGTACTGTATGTGACTGATCCCAGACCTGTACTGTATGTGACTGATCCCAGGCCTGTACTGTATGTGATTGTATCAATACATCAATATATCTGTCCGGTCTCTAGATGAAACTAGAGGATAGCAGGCGTCTTCTGCAGGGCCGTACCTCTTAACAACAAGGAAGTAAATTAAAAGTTAAATAATATCTCTTGATTTACAAGCAGCATCTATCTACTGTGAACAATCTTAACGGTTGATTTACACAAATTCATTACCGACGAAAATATTTCAATTTTTACAATACAAGTGAAAGAAAATGACGTTAAATTACGAGGAGAGGCGATTGATTAAGAGATAAGAAACAATTCCCAGGGAAAAGCAGACGAGGAAAAGTAGAGCTCTTTTTCCACATCAATCACAAGAGTTTGGGCTTTCATCAACCTTGGACGATGGTTCATCACTGAACGCACGGAGAACAAGTTGAATACCTCATTGGCCATTGTGTAGGCCTTTGTACTTATCCTATGAATAACAGGTTGAATTTACAACAACATCTATGGAGGAGAGATTTGACCTCTAACCCTCAGGACCAGGATGTAACTTGGAGTTATTACTCCCTGTGCAGGTGATGAGTCGCCCTCCAAAAGCCAAATCTTAGTCTGAGGTCGGTTTAGTCCACTCGAAAGTCCTGATTGTAGCGACTAGGTGCGGGTGGACAGGAGCGTTTAAACAGAGTTCAGTCTGAGTAACGTTCCCATTTCATAACCTGATTGGCTGGAGATGGCTGCATGATGAAACGGAGCTGGATGGGTAAAAAGCCCACTGCTGACCAAGGTTGATGAGAACTCAGACCGCTGAAGCCTCTGTGTTCTTAGAACTCAGACAGCTGAAGGAAACACTCTGTGTTCTTAGAACTCAGACAGCTGAAGAGGAAACACTCTGTGTTCTTAGAACTCAGGTAGCTGAAGAGGAAACACTCTCTGTGTTCTTAGAACTCAGACAGCTGAAGGAAACACTCTGTGTTCTTAGAACTCAGACAGCTGAAGAAGGAAATGGGTCTTACAGGCGTGCGAAGCCCAGAGAGGTAGCTGAAAGAGTCCTGTTTGCTGACGGGTCGGACCAACATCGTACGTCTGTTCAGCTTATCAGTACAGACAGGTGACCCCTCCACAGCGGCCCACTGCAAGACCAGCACCCTCCTCTGGACTGGAGGGGGAGGGGGGACAGATGAGGAGGGGGGGGGGACAAGAGAGAGAAAGGAGGAGAGAAGGGGACAGAAGTCAAGAAATACAAAATCACTAAGACTGGATTAAAAAGATGATGATTAGATTTTTTTTTCTACAAAACAAAACAAGAGAAGAACCGAACAAATTAAAATGAGTTTTCTGTCCTTTAGCTTGAAGCATCAGGATCGTTGAGGGATGGATGCCTTATGCTGACAACTATGCCGGGAGGCTGACACACTTCCTGCCTGGCTGGCTGACGCACTTCCTGCCGGGCCGGCTGACGCACTTCCTGCCGGGCCGGCGGGCAGGTAACACAACACCAAGATAGAAACGTGTTCAACAGATCTGATATATCTGTCACGTATAATAAGGGATCGTCATCGTGGACAACTTTAACCAGTACATTTCTGTCTGAAACATTAGGAACGTGTCGCCCTTCCCGAACACAGCCCCGTTGTTGATGTGTATATTTAGTCAGAGACCCTCTGGGCAGCAGGCGACAGCACAAAGCCATCTCTCCCTCCACTGTGACATCATCACCCCGGGACAGGAGGACTGGAGGCCCCGTGTCACAGAAACACTGAACCCATTAGATTAGAGTCACAGAATCACAGTTTCAACCTGATTCCATTAGATTACAGTCACAGAATCACAGTTTCAACCTGATTCCATTAGATTAGAGTCACGGAATCACAGTTTCAACCTGATTCCATTAGATTAGAGTCACGGAATCACAGTTTCAACCTGATTCCATTAGATTAGAGTCACGGAATCACAGTTTCAACCTGATTCCATTAGATTAGAGTCACGGAATCACAGTTTCAACCTGATTCCATTAGATTAGAGTCACAGAATCACAGTTTCAACCTGATTCCATTAGATTAGAGTCACGGAATCACAGTTTCAACCTGATTCCATTAGATTAGAGTCACGGAATCACAGTTTCAACCTGATTCCATTAGATTAGAGTCACAGAATCACAGTTTCAACCTGATTCCATTAGATTAGAGTCACGGAATCACAGTTTCAACCTGATTCCATTAGGTTAGAGTCACAGAATCACAGTTTCAACCTGATTCCATTAGGTTATTATAGCAGATCAGAGCAACTGGAGAATGGGGGAGGGACACACACACACACACCCACAACACCAACCTCTTACTGTCATCATATCTCTTCATAGACAAACAACTGGTAACCTCATTCTGGGCCTTCAAGGACCTTGTTGCATCATGATGTTGTTTAAACTGTGTGTCTCTGTGCCTCCCCCCCATCGCCTCTCCAGTGGTCAGAGTAGAGATGTCATTGGCCTAGCTAGGTTAAGAGAAGGGCAGATATATCTGGGCGGGGGGGTCGGGGCGGTCAACGGGAGCAGAGCGGCAGGCTGCTCTAGACGAAGGCCTCACCACAGACGTGTCCTTGGCCTGTAGGACGACTCCTTCACGACGGACCCAGCAGCCCTCACCAGGCCTGGAACACATAGCATCACACTGTACCTAATATAACGACCCAGCAGCCCTCACCAGGCCTGGAACACATAGTATCACACTGTACCTAATATAAAGACCCAGCAGCCCTCACCAGGCCTGGAACACATAGTATCACACTGTACCTAATATAACGACCCAGCAGCCCTCACCAGGCCTGGAACACATAGTATCACACTGTACCTAATATAAAGACCCAGCAGCCCTCACCAGGCCTGGAACACATAGCATCACACTGTACCTAATATAACGACCCAGCAGCCCTCACCAGGCCTGGAACACATAGTATCACACTGTACCTAATATAACGACACCTACTTTAAACACCGACCCCGGGATTTAAACCCTGACCCCTACCTTTAAACCCTGACCCCTACCTTTCAACCCTGACCCCTACCTTTCAACCCTGACCCCTACCTTTCAACCCTGACCCCTACCTTTCAACCCTGACCCCTACCTTTCAACCCTGACCCCTACCTACAACGACAAATCACAAGACATTGATCCATTCAGACGGAGCGCCAGAAACCAAGAGGACGAGAACAGAAACAAGATGAACTGAAGACGACACCCCATGACATCATAACCTCCACTCCCAAGTCTCCTCTCCTCTCCCCCTCTCCTCTCCCCTCCTCTCCCCTCCCCTCCTCTCCCCTCCCCTCCTCTCCTCTCCCCTCCTCTCCTCTCCCTCCCCTCCCTCCTCTCCTCTCCTCTCCCCTCCTCTCCTCCTCCCTCTCCTCTCCTCTCCTCTCCCCCCTCCCCTCCTCTCCTCTCCCCTCCTCTCCTCTCCTCTCCTCTCCTCTCCTCTCCTCTCCTCTCCTCTCCCTCCCCTCCTCTCCCTCTCCTCTCCTCTCCTCTCCTCTCCCCTCCCCTCTCCCTCCCTCTCCTCTCCTCTCCCCTCCCTCTCCCCTCCCCTCTCCCTCCTCTCCTCTCCTCTCCTCTCCTCTCCCTCTCCTCTCCTCTCCTCTCCTCTCCTCTCCCCTCCCCTCCCCTCCCCTCTCCCTCCCTCTCCCCTCTCCTCTCCTCTCCTCTCCTCTCCTCTCCTCTCCTCTCCCTCTCCTCCTCTCCTCTCCTCTCCTCTCTTTCTCCCATAACTGTCACTGGAGAGAACAGTACGTGTTGGGAGGGAGGGAGGGAGGGAGAAGAAAGGAAAGAGGAGGATACGACTATAGGAGGGTTAAACATGCACAGCACATTTATGGCACAGCTTCTTGCCAACATTTTAACATCGACATAATTATTTTGGACTGGCTTTCAATGGAAGAGCCCTATAGATCCATCCCCAGCCCCCTCTCTCATAGCTCCATCCCCAGCCCCCTCTCTCATAGCTCCAACCCCAGCCCCCTCTCTCATAGCTCCATCCCCAGCCCCTCTCTCATAGCTCCATCCCCAGCCCCCTCTCTCATAGCTCCATCCCCAGCCCCCTCTCTCATAGCTCCATCCCCAGCCCCCTCTCTCATAGCTCCATCCCCAGCCCCCTCTCTCATAGCTCCATCCCCAGCCCCCTCTCTCATAGCTCTATCCCCAGCCCCTCTCTCTTAGATCCATCCCCAGCCCCTCTCTCATAGCTCCATCCCCAGCCCTCTCTCTCATAGCTCCATCCCCAGCCCCCTCTCTCATAGCTCTATCCCCAGCCCCCTCTCTCATAGCTCCACCCCCAGCCCCCTCTCTCATAGCTCTATCCCCAGCCCCCTCTCTCTTAGATCCATCCCCAGCCCCCTCTCTCATAGCTCTATCCTCAGCCCCCTCTCTCATAGCTCTATCCCCAGCCCCCTCTCTCATAGCTCTATCCCCAGCCCCCTCTCTCATAGCTCTATCCCCAGCCCCCTCTCTCATAGCTCCATCCCCAGCCCCCTCTCTCATAGCTCCACCCCAGCCCCCTCTCTCATAGATCCATCCCCAGCCCCTCTCTCATAGCTCCATCCCCAGCCCCCTCTCTCATAGCTCCATTCCCAGCCCCTCTCTCATAGCTCTATCCCCAGCCCCCTCTCTCATAGCTCTATCCCCAGCCCCCTCTCTCATAGCTCTATCCCCAGCCCCTCTCTCATAGCTCTATCCCCAGCCCCCTCTCTCATAGCTCTATCCCCAGCCCCCTCTCTCATAGCTCCATCCCCAGCCCCTTCTCTCATAGCTCCATCCCCAGCCCCTCTCTCATAGCTCTATCCCCAGCCCCTCTCTCATAGCTCTATCCCCAGCCCCTCTCTCATAGCTCCATCCCCAGCCCCTCTCTCATAGCTCCATCCCCAGCCCCCTCTCTCATAGCTCTATCCCCAGCCCCTCTCTCATAGCTCTATCCCCAGCCCCCTCTCTCATAGCTCTATCCCCAGCCCCCTCTCTCTTAGATCCATCCCCAGCCCCCTCTCTCATAGCTCCATCCCCAGCCCCCTCTCTCATAGCTCTATCCCCAGCCCCCTCTCTCATAGCTCTATCCCCAGCCCCCTCTCTCTTAGATCCATCCCCAGCCCCCTCTCTCATAGCTCCATCCCCAGCCCCCTCTCTCATAGCTCTATCCCCAGCCCCCTCTCTCATAGCTCTATCCCCAGCCCCCTCTCTCATAGCTCTATCCCCAGCCCCCTCTCTCATAGCTCCATCCCCAGCCCCCTCTCTCATAGCTCTATCCCCAGCCCCCTCTCTCATAGCTCCATCCCCTCTCTTCTGTTTCTGAGGGACGGGACACTCACTGGCTGAGGGACATGACAGGACACTCACTGGCTGAGGGACATGACAGGACACTCACTGGCTGAGGGACATGACAGGACACTCACTGGCTGAGGGACATGACGGGACACTCACTGGCTGAGGGACATGATGGGACGCTCACTGGCTGAGGGACATGACGGGACACTCACTGGCTGAGGGACATGATGGGACACTCACTGGCCGAGGGACGGGACATGACGGGACACTCACTGGCTGAGGGACATGACGGGACACTCACTGGCTGAGTGACATGATGGGACACTCACTGGCTGAGGGACATGATGGGACACTCACTGGCTGAGGGACATGATGGGACACTCACTGGCTGAGGGACATGACGGGACACTCACTGGCTGAGGGACGGGACATGATGGGACACTCACTGGCTGAAGGACATGATGGGACACTCACTGGCTGAGGGACATGATGGGACACTCACTGGCTGAGGGACGGGACATGACGGGACACTCACTGGCTGAGGGACATGACGGGACACTCACTGGCTGAGGGACGGGACATGATGGGACACTCACTGGCTGAGGGACATGACGGGACACTCACTGGCTGAGGGACATGACGGGACACTCACTGGCTGAGGGACGGGACATGATGGGACACTCACTGGCTGAGGGACGGGACATGATGGGACACTCACTGGCTGAAGGACATGATGGGACACTCACTGGCTGAGGGACATGATGGGACACTCACTGGCTGAGGGACATGACGGGACACTCACTGGCTGAGGGACATGACGGGACACTCACTGGCTGAGGGACATGATGGGACACTCACTGGCTGAGGGACATGATGGGAAACACCACCACTGACATGAAGTGAGACAGAGACAGGAACACAGAGACAGGAACACAGAGACAGGAACACAGAGGAACAGGAACACAGAGACAGGAACACAGAGACAGGAACACAGAGGAACAGGAACACAGAGACAGGAACACAGAGACAGGAACACAGAGGAACAGGAACACAGAGACAGGAACACAGAGACAGGAACACAGAGACAGGAACACAGAGGAACAGGAACACAGAGGAACAGGAACACAGAGACAGGAACACAGA
>NW_025756214.1:0-6786 GCF_021184085.1 Oncorhynchus gorbuscha
GGCTGCGGTCGTGGTGGTGACAGCCGCAGGGGCTGCGGTGGTGGTGGTGGTGACAGCCGCAGGGGCGGAGGTGGTGGTGGTGACAGCTGCAGGGGCTGCGGTGGTGGTGGTGACAGCTGCAGGGGCTGCGGTGGTGGTGGTGACAGCTGCAGGGGCGGCGGTGGTGGTGGTGACAGCCGCAGGGGCTGCGGTGGTGGTGGTGACTGCAGCAGGGGCGGTGGTGGTGGTGGTGACAGCTGCAGTGGCTGCGGTGGTGGTGGTGACAACCGCAGGGGCTGCGGTGGTGGTGGTGACAGCAGCAGGGGCTGCGATGGTGGTGGTGACAGCCGCAGGGGCGGCGGTGGTGGTGGTGACAGCTGCAGGGGCTGCGGTGGTGGTGGTGACAGCAGCAGGGGCGGCGGTGGTGGTGGTGACAGCTGCAGGGGCTGCGGTGGTGGTGGTGACAGCCGCAGGGGCTGCGGTGGTGGTGGTGACAGCAGCAGGGGCTGCGGTGGTGGTGGTGACAGCTGCAGGGGCTGCGGTGGTGGTGGTGACAGCAGCAGGGGCGGCGGTGGTGGTGGTGACAGCTGCAGGGGCTGCGGTGGTGGTGGTGACAGCCGCAGGGGCTGCAGTGGTGGTGGTGACAGCAGCAGGGACGGCGGTGGTGGTGGTGACAGCAGCAGGGGCTGCGGTGGTGGTGGTGACAGCCGCAGGGGCGGCGGTGGTGGTGGTGACAGCCGCAGGGGCGGCGGTGGTGGTGGTGACAGCCGCAGGGGCGGCGGTGGTGGTGGTGACAGCCGCAGGGGCTGCGGTGGTGGTGGTGACAGCAGCAGGGGCGGCGGTGGTGGTGGTGACAGCTGCAGGGGCTGCGGTGGTGGTGGTGACAGCCGCAGGGGCTGCGGTGGTGGTGGTGACAGCCGCAGGGGCGGCGGTGGTGGTGGTGACAGCCGCAGGGGCGGCGGTGGTGGTGGTGACAGCAGCAGGGGCGGCGGTGGTGGTGGTGACAGCCGCAGGGGCGGCGGTGGTGGTGGTGACAGCAGCAGGGGCTGCGGTGGTGGTGGTGACAGCAGCAGGGGCGGCGGTGGTGGTGGTGACAGCAGCAGGGGCGGCGGTGGTGGTGGTGACAGCCGCAGGGGCTGCGGTGGTGGTGGTGACAGCCGCAGGGGCGGCGGTGGTGGTGGTGACAGCCGCAGGGGCTGCGGTGGTGGTGGTGACAGCCGCAGGGGCTGCGGTGGTGGTGGTGACAGCCGCAGGGGCTGCGGTGGTGGTGGTGACAGCAGCAGGGGCTGCGGTGGTGGTGGTGACAGCCGCAGGGGCGGCGGTGGTGGTGGTGACAGCTGCAGGGGCGGCGGTGGTGGTGGTGACAGCCGCAGGGGCGGCGGCGGTGGTGGTGGTGACAGCTGCAGGGGCTGCGGTGGTGGTGGTGACAGCTGCAGGGGCTGCGGTGGTGGTGGTGACAGCAGCAGGGGCGGCGGTGGTGGTGGTGACAGCTGCAGGGGCTGCGGTGGTGGTGGTGACAGCCGCAGGGGCTGCGGTGGTGGTGGTGACAGCAGCAGGGGCTGCGGTGGTGGTGGTGACAGCCGCAGGGGCTGCGGTGATGGTGGTGACAGCTGCAGGGGCTGCGGTGGTGGTGGTGACAGCTGCAGGGGCTGCGGTGGTGGTGACAGCAGCAGGGGCTGCGGTGGTGGTGGTGACAGCCGCAGGGGCGGCGGTGGTGGTGGTGACAGCCGCAGGGGCGGGGGTGGTGGTGGTGACAGCCGCAGGGGCTGCGGTGGTGGTGGTGACAGCCGCAGGGGCGGCGGTGGTGGTGGTGACAGCCGCAGGGGCTGCGGTGGTGGTGGTGACAGCAGCAGGGGCGGCGGTGGTGGTGGTGACAGCCGCAGGGGCTGCGGTGGTGGTGGTGACAGCAGCAGGGGCGGCGGTGGTGGTGGTGACAGCCGCAGGGGCTGCGGTGGTGGTGGTGACAGCAGCAGGGGCTGCGGTCGTGGTGGTGACAGCAGCAGGGGCTGCGGTGGTGGTGGTGACAGCAGCAGGGGCTGCGGTCGTGGTGGTGACAGCAGCAGGGGCTGCGGTGGTGGTGGTGACAGCCGCAGGGGCTGCGGTGGTGGTGGTGACAGCAGCAGGGGCTGCGGTGGTGGTGGTGACAGCTGCAGGGGCTGCGGTGGTGGTGGTGACAGCCGCAGGGGCTGCGGTGGTGGTGGTGACAGCAGCAGGGGCTGCGGTGGTGGTTTGAGCTGCTGCAGGGGCGGTGGTGGTGACAGCTGTGGCAGGAGTATTGGTGTTGACAACATTAAGTCTGACATTTTAAAATCAGAAATGTTTTCAACCTTTAATACACAATTCTGCATTTCCTGCTCTACAGGAAGTGTACTGCAACAACGGGGGTATGAAATTAATATCTATCGGCTGATAAAGACATAACCCATTTTTCTAGCTATAGTTTTAGAATGTGGCTGTGCATCCACTCATGAGATATATAACGTTTTTGTCCTAATGAAAGGTCAACCACTAAGGAACACAAACACAAACACAGTGTATTACCTGCTAGCAGGAGGAGAATCATCAGAGGCTTCATATCCATGTCCTTTTAGGTCTCTGTTGAGGTAAACCACACAACATCAATCAGACATGAACCCCGTTAGATCTTCCGTTAACCGCTGTTGAAGGATGATGTCATTGACCAACATTAATTAGATATTAGTCCATATTACAAAATCATATGATGTTCATTGATTTTCAAACAGCAGTCCTATAATACATTCAGTTGTATTAACAGTGTGTCACGGTTTTCTTGCGGTGAAGGAGAGTCGGACCAAAATGCAGCGTAGTGAGTTTGATACATTTAATAACCGAATAAACACGAACAATACAAAAACAATAACAGTAACAGTAACTAGCTGACTGGCGGATCTGGAAGATCATGGCTGACTGGCGGATCCTGGCTGACTGGCGGATCTGGAAGATCATGACTGACTGGCGGATCCTGGCTGACTGGCGGATCTGGAAGATCATGACTGACTGGCGGATCCTGGCTCACTGGCGGATCTGGAAGATCATGACTGACTGGCGGATCCTGGCTCACTGGCGGATCCTGGCTGACTGGTGGATCCTGGCTGACTGGTGGATCTGGAAGATCATGGCTGACTGGCGGATCTGGAAGATCATGACTGACTGGCGGATCTGGAAGATCATGGCTGACTGGGCGGATCCTGGTCAGACTGGCGGATCCTGGCTCACTGGCGGATCTGGAAGATCATGACTGACTGGCGGATCTAAAAGATCCTGGCTGACTGGCGGATCCTGGCTCACTGGGCGGATCTGGAAGATCAGTGGCTGACTGGCGTGATCTGGAAGATCCTGGCTGACTGGCGTGATCTGGAAGATCCTGGCTGACTGGCGGATCCTGGCTGACTGGCGGGTCCTGGCTGACTGGCGGCTCTAGCTGCGCTCTGGCTGCTCCAGCAGACTGGCAGCTCTGGCTGCTCCATGCAGACTGGCAGCTCTGGCAGCGCTGAACAGGCAGGAGACTCCAGCAGCTCTGGAGAGGAGAAAGGCTCTGACAGCGCTGAACAGGCGAGGCGCACTGAAGGCCTGGTGCGTGGTGCTGACACTGGTGGTACTGGCCGAGAACACGCACAGGAAGCCTGGTGCGGGGAGCTGCCACCGGAGGACTGGTGTGTGAAGGTGGCACAGGATGGACCGGACCATGAAGGCGTACTGGAGAGCTTGAGAGCAGGGCTGGCACAGGACGTGCAAGGCTAGGGAGGTGCACAGGAGGCCTGGTGCATGAGGCTGGCACAATCTTCACCAGCCGACTAACACGCACCTCAGGACGAGTATGAAGCGCTGACCCAGGTGCCATCAAATCCCCGACACGCTCAGTCGGGCAAATACCGTACCTAAAGCACCAACACAGCAACTCCCTCATTACTCTCTCCTCCAATTACCCCATTAACTCCTTCACAGTCTCTGCTTCGCTCACGTCTAACACCGGCTCTGGTTCTGGTCTCCTCCTTGGCTCCTCCACGATAAACAGGGGAGTTGGCTCAGGTCTGACTCCTGACTCTGCCACACTCTCCTGAGCCTCCCCGCCCCCAATACATTTTTGGGGCTGACTCTCGGGCTTCCTTCCGCGCCGCCGTACTTGTCTCTCCAACTCCATTCTCCTATAACCCTCTTCGCACTGCTCCAGCGAATCCCAGGCGGGCTCCGGCACTCTAACTGGGTCGACCGCCCACCTGTCTATAGTCGTATAATCCAAACTTCGTAGCTCCTGCTACCGCTGCCTGTCACCACGCCGCTTGGTCCTGTTGTGGTGGGTGATTCTGTCACGGTTTTCTTGTGTCGAAGGAGAGGCAGACCAAAATGCAGCGTGGTAATTTTGATACATGTTTAATAACCGAATAAACACGAACAATACAAAAACAATAACAGTAACATGAAAACCGAAACAGCCTATGCTGGTCCAAACTAACACAGAGACAGGAACAATCACCCACGAAACACTCAAAGAATATGGCTGCCTAAATATGGTTCCCAATCAGAGACAACGATAAACACCTGCCTCTGATTGAGAATCCACTCCAGACAGCCATAGACTAAACCAATACCTAACAAAACCCCAAGACAAAACATACCACAATAAATCCATGTCACACCCTGGCCTGACCAAAATAATACCAATAGATGTCTTATCAGCCTGCTTCCAATGTCTTCAGCCCTCTGCTCTGCTTTCACTGTAGATTACTGTATTTGTCACGCCTTGGTCATTGTATTTTGTGTTTTTGTTATATGTTTGGGTAGGCCAGGGTGTGACATGGGTTTATATGTTGTGTTTCGTATTGGGGTTTTATTAGCATTGGGATTGTGTATGATTAGGGGTGTGTCTAGTTAGGCTTGGCTGCCTGAGGCGGTTCTCAATTGGAGTCAGGTGATTCTCGTTGTCTCGGATTGGGAACCGTATTTAGGTAGCCTGAGTTCGCTTTGTATTTTGTGGGTGTTTGTTCCTGTCTTTGTGTAGTAGTCACCAGATAGGCTGTAATTAGTTTCACGTTCCGTTCTGTTGTTGTTTGTAGTTAGTATCAGTTATTTCATGTACCGCGTTAAAGTCATGAGTAACCTACACGCTGCATTTCGGTCCGACTCTCTTTCTTCAACAGACGAACGACGTTACAGTATTGCTGTACATTACTGTATAATTATCATTATGTATAATTATTATTGTTATTATCATTATCACATTATCATTATTATCATTATTATTATAATTATCATTGTTATTATTGTTATTATCATTATCGACATGATAATTTGTATTGCCATTATTGTTTTCATTATTACAATAATTCTCATTATCATCATCATTTTTATTAGTATCATTATTTTATTATCATTGTTGTTAATATCATTATTATTATCACTATTCGTATCATTACCATCATTATTATTATCATCGTTATTATGATGATAATAATAACAATAATTATTACCATCATTATTATTAGCATTATTATTATTATTATCATTATTACCATCATTATTATTATCATTATTATTATCATTATTATTATCATTATTATCATTATTATTATCATCATTATTATTATCATTGTTATTATGATTATTATTATTGTCATCATTATTATAATTATCATTATTAATATCATGATTATTATCTTTATTATCATTAACATTATTATCATTATCATCAATATTATTATTATTTTTATTTATTTATTCTTATTCTTATTATCATTATCATTATTATTTACAATGACGGCCTACACCGGCCAAACCCGGACGACGCCGGGCCAATTGTTCGCCGCCCGCTGGGACTTCCAATCACGGCCGGTTGTCATACAGCCTGGATTCGAACCAGGGTGTCCGTAGTGACGCCTCAAGCTGCTGAGAGGTAGTGCCTTAGACCGCCGCGTCACTCAGGAGCCAGGAAGAAAAAATAAGTGTTGCTAAGGTTACCAGTAAAAAAAAAATTACAACATTATCAAACTATCAAAGACTGACTGGACATTCCCAAAAGGTAGTTACTTTGACCAAAACAACGGTGGCCCTCTCTAGCGCAAAAGTTCACACAATTCCTTCAACAAAAGTTAGCCCCCTTTCTAGCCTTGTAATTACCAGACTAGGCAACAGTTATTGTCAGCTTGTGAAGGACGACCAATCCTCTGAAGGTGTAGAGAAGGTCTTTAAAGGTGTAAATCCTAACCAGCCTCAAAACTCATCGATTCAGTGTGGTAGTTATCTTAAAGTAATTTATTCGTGTGGTAATTATCTTAACGTCATTGATTCAGTGTGGTAATTATCTTAAAGTAATTTATTCGTGTGGTAATTATCTTAAAGTCATTGATTCAGTGTGGTAATTATCTTAAAGTCATATATTAGTGTGGTAATTGTCTTAAAGTAATTGATTCAGTGTGGTAGTTATCTTAAAGTCATTGATTCAGTGTGGTAGTTATCTTAGTCACTGATTCAGTGTGGTAATTATCTTAAAGTCATATATTAGTGTGGTAATTGTCTTAAAGTAATTGATTCAGTGTGGTAGTTATCTTAAAGTCATTGATTCAGTGTGGTAATTATCTTAAAGTCATTTATTCTTGTGGTAATTATCTTAAAGTCATTGATTCAGTGTGGTAGTTATCTTAAAGTCATTGATTCAGTGTGGTAGTTAACTTAAAGTCATTGATTCAGTGTGGTAGTTATCTTAAAGTCATTGATTCAGTGTGGTAGTTATCTTAGTCATTGATTCAGTGTGGTAGTTAACTTAAAGTCATTTATTCTTGTGGTAGTTAA
>NW_025756215.1:0-6786 GCF_021184085.1 Oncorhynchus gorbuscha
TGTCACTAAATCGCTTCATTTGAGATAATATTGACGTAATATTCAGGGAAAGCGATGCTGAGTCAATATATTATCGTATATTACTATTTATTATATTGAATATACATATTCACTTGCATTATTCTTCAGATATTGGCTCTTCTGAAGAGAGGTTTTACCTTTTGTAATGATGTTAAACATGTTATGTGATTGTTTTACCTGGATTAGTTGATGCACTGATTGGAAGTCGCTTTGGAAATGAGAATCTGTTAAATGACTAATATATAATGACTGTATATGATGTCGCTCTTCCTGTTCCCTCAGTGCCCCTCATTGCCCCGGAGCTCAGTCTGACCAGCCACAGCCCTACAGACATCCAGGTGTCGTGGCAACCCCTGTCCACCAAACTGTCCCGTGGTAACATCTGGGCCCACCGACTCTCCTAGCACGGCCGCAGACGCCACGGTTCTGTCTGTGGAACTGGCCCAGGGAACAACACCCAGTACCTCCTCGGTGACCTTAGTAAAGTTACTTTACAAACAAAAGGCATAATACTACTCGTAATGACGAGAACAGACTGAGACTTGATCAAGAACTGCAGGTTGCCTCGGGAAGGCACTTGAACGTAGCAGACTCAGACACCTGCTCACCACGCAGCATCTGAGGGAAACACGACACGACAGGGCAATACATAGACACAGCACGGTGAATAATAGACAAGGATCCGACAGGACAGGAACGGAAAACAAGGGAAGAAATAGGGACTCTAATCAGGGGAAAAGATAAGGAACAGGTGTGGGAAGACTAAATGATGATTAGGGGAATAGGAACAGCTGGGAGCAGGAACGGAACGATAGAGAGAGAGAGAGAGAGAGAGGGAGGGGGAGAGAGAGGGATAGAAAAAGGGAACGAACCTAATAAGACCAGCAGGGGAAACGAACAGAAGGGAAAGCATAATGACAAGACAATCTAAGACAAAACATGACAGTACCCCCACTCACCGAGCGCCTCCTGGCGCACTCGAGGAGGAATCCTGGCGGCAACGGAGGAAATCATCAATAAGTGAACGGTCCAGCACGCCCCGAGACGGAACCCAACTCCTCTCCTCAGGACCGTAACCCTCCCAATCCACTAAGTATTGGTGACCCCGTCCCCGAGAACGCATGTCCATGATCTTACGTACCTTGTAAATAGGTGCGCTCGACAAGGACGGGGGGGGGAGGGAAGACGAACGGGGTGCGAAGAAAGGGCTTGACACAGGAGACATGGAAGACAGGATGGACGCGACGAAGATGTCGCGGAAGAAGCAGTCGCACAGCGACAGGATTGACGACCTGGGAGACACGGAACGGACCAATGAACCGCTGGAGTCAACTTACGAGAAGCTGTCGTAAGAGGAAGGTTGCGAGTGGAAAGCCACACTCTCTGGCCGCAACAATACCTTGACTCTTAATCCTGCGTTTATTGGCGGCTCACAGTCTGTGCCCTGTAACGGCAAAGTGCAGACCTCACCCTCCTCCAGGTGCGCTCACAACGTTGGACAAACGCTTGAGCGGAGGGAACGCTGGACTCGGCAAGCTGGGATGAGAACAGAGGAGGCTGGTAACCCAGACTACTCTGAAACGGAGATAACCCGGTAGCAGACGAAGGAAGCGAGTTGTGAGCGTATTCTGCCCAGGGGAGCTGTTCTGCCCAAGACGCAGGGTTTCTGAAAGAAAGGCTGCGTAGTATGCGACCAATCGTCTGATTGGCCCTCTCTGCTTGACCGTTAGACTGGGGATGAAACCCGGAAGAGAGACTGACGGACGCACCAATCAAACGACAGAACTCCCTCCAAAACTGTGACGTGAATTGCGGGCCTCTGTCTGAAACGGCGTCTAACGGGAGGCCATGAATTCTGAACACATTCTCGATGATGATTTGTGCCGTCTCCTTAGCGGAAGGAAGTTTAGCGAGGGGAATGAAATGTGCCGCCTTAGAGAACCTATCGACAACCGTAAGAATCACAGTCTTCCCGCAGACAAAGGCAGACCGGTAATGAAGTCTAGGGCGATGTGAGACCATGGTCGAGAAGGAATGGGGAGCGGTCTGAGACGACCGGCAGGAGGAGAGTTACCCGACTTAGTCTGCGCGCAGTCCGAACAAGCAGCCACGAAACGGCGCGTGTCACGCTCCTGAGTCGGCCACCAAAAGCGCTGGCGAATAGACGCAAGAGTGCCTCGAACACCGGGATGACCAGCTAACTTGGCAGAGTGAGCCCACTGAAGAACAGCCAGACGAGTGGAAACAGGAACGAAAAAAGGAGGTTACTAGGACAAGCGCGCTGGCGACGCAGTGTGCGTGAGTGCTTGCTTAACCTGTCTTTCAATTCCCAGACTGTCAACCCGACAACACGCCCATAAGGAAGAATCCCCTCGGGATCAGTAGAAGCCACAGAAGAACTAAACAGACGGGATAAGGCATCAGGCTTGGTGTTTTTGCTACCCGGACGGTAAGAAATCACAAACTCGAAACGAGCGAAAAACAACGCCCAACGAGCTTGACGGGCATTAAGTCGTTTGGCAGAACGGATGTACTCAAGGTTCTTATGGTCTGTCCAAACGACAAAAGGAACGGTCGCCCTCCAACCACTGTCGCCATTCGCCTAGGGCTAAGCGGATGGCGAGCAGTTCACGGTTACCCACATCATAGTTGCGCTCAGATGGCGACAGGCGATGAGAAAAATAAGCGCAAGGATGAACCTTATCGTCAGACTGGAAGCGCTGGGATAGAATGGCTCCCACGCCTACCTCTGAAGCGCCAACCTCGACAATGAATTGTCTAGTGACGTCAGGAGTAACGAGGATAGGAGCGGACGTAAACGTTCTTTTAGAAGATCAAAAGCTCCCTGGGCGGAACCGACCACTTAAAACACGTCTTGACAGAAGTAAGAGCTGTGAGAGGGGCAGCAACTTGACCGAAATTACGAATGAAACGCCGATAGAAATTAGCGAAACCTAAAAAGCGCTGCAACTCGACACGTGACCTTGGAACGGGCCAATCACTGACAGCTTGACCTTAGCGGAATCCATCTGAATGCCTTCAGCGGAAATAACGGAACCGAGAAAAGTAACGGAGGAGACATGAAAAGAGCACTTCTCAGCCTTTACGTAGAGACAATTCTCTAAAAGGCGCTGTAGAACACGTCGAACGTGCTGAACATGAATCTCGAGTGACGGTGAAAAAATCAGGATATCGTCAAGATAGACAAAAACAAAGATGTTCAGCATGTCTCTCAGAACATCATTAACTAATGCCTGAAAAACAGCTGGCGCATTGGCGAGACCAAACGGCAGAACCCGGTACTCAAAATGCCCTAACGGAGTGTTAAACGCCGTTTTCCACTCGTCCCCCTCTGATGCGCACGAGATGGTAAGCGTTACGAAGGTCCAACTTAGTAAAGCACCTGGCTCCCTGCAGAATCTCGAAGGCTGATGACATAGGGGAAGCGGATAACGATTCTTAACCGTTATGTCATTCAGCCTCGATAATCCACGCAGGGGCGCAGAGTACCGTCCTTCTTCTTAACAAAAGAACCCCGCCCCGGCCGGAGAGGAAGAAGGCACTATGGTACCGGCGTCAAGAGACACAGATAAATAATCCTCGAGAGCCTTACGTTCGGGAGCCGACAGAGAGTATAGTCTACCCCGAGGAGGAGTGGTCCCCGGAAGGAGATCAATACTACAATCATACGACCGGTGAGGAGGAAGGGAGTTGGCTCGGGACCGACTGAAGACCGTGCGCAGATCATGATATTCCTCCGGCACTCCTGTCAAATCGCCAGGTTCCTCCTGAGAAGTGGGGACAGAAGAAATGGGAGGGATGGCAGACATTAAACACTTCACATGACAAGAAACGTTCCAGGATAGGATAGAATTACTAGACCAATTAATAGAAGGATTATGACATACTAGCCAGGGATGACCCAAAACAACAGGTGTAAAAGGTGAACGAAAATCAAAAAGAAATAGTCTCACTGTGGTTACCAGATACTGTGAGAGTTAAAGGTAGTGTCTCAAATCTGATACTGGGAAGATGACTACCATCTAAGGCAAACATGGGCGTAGGCTTGTCTAACTGTCTGAAAGGAATGTCATGTTTCCGAGCCCATGCTTCGTCCATGAAACAACCCTCAGCCCCAGAGTCAATCAAGGCACTGCATGTAGCACCGAACCGGTCCAGCGTAGATGGACCGACATAGTAGTACAGGATCTAGATGAAGAGACCTGAGTAGTAGCGCTCACCAGTAGCCTTCGCTTACTGATGAGCTCTGGCCTTTTACTGGACATGAATTGACAAAATGTCCATCAAATCCGCAATAGAGGCACAGGCGGTTGGTGATCCTCCGTTCCCTCTCCTTGGTCGAGATGCGAATACCTCCCAGCTGCATGGGCTCAGTCTCTGAGCCAGAGGAGGGAGATGGTTGCGATGCGGAGCAGGGAAACACCGTTGACGCGAGCTCTCTTCCACGAGCTTGGTGACGAAGATCTACCCGTCGTTCTATGCGGATGGCGAGAGCAATCAAAGAGTCCACACTGGAAGGAACCTCCCGAGAGAGAATCTCATCTTTGACCACTGCGTGGAGTCCCTCCAGAAAACGAGCGAGCAGCGCCGGCTCGTTCCAGTCACTAGAGGCAGCAAGAGTGCGAAACTCTATAGAGTAATCCGTTATGGATCGATCACCTTGGCATAGGGAAGCCAGGGCCCTAGAAGCCTCCCTACCAAAAACTGAACGGTCAAAAACCCGAATCATCTCCTCTTTAAAGTTCTGGTAATTGTTAGAACAATCAGCCCTTGCCTCCCAGATAGCTGTGCCCCACTCGAGCCCGGCCAGTAAGGAGTGAATGACGTAAGCAACCCGAGCTCTCTCGCTAGAGTATGTGTTGGGTTGAGAGAGAACACAATATCACACTGGGTGAGAAAGGATGGCACTCCGTGGGCTGCCCGGAGTAGCAAGGTGGGTTATTAACCCTAGGTTCCGGAGGCTCGGCAGGCCAGGAAGTAACAGGTGGCACGAGACGAAGACTCTGAACTGTCCAGAGAGGTCGGAAACCTGAGCGGCCAGGTTCTCCACGGCATGGCGAGCAGCAGACAATTCCTGCTCGTGTCTGCCGAGCATGGCTCCTTGATCTCGACGGCAGTGTTACGAGCATCTGTAGTCGCTGGGTCCATTCCTTGGTCGGATCCTTCTGTTATGCAGGTGAATGAGGACCCAAAAGCCACTTGGCGAAAACAGAGTTTTTAATCCAGTAAAGTTACTTTACAAACAAAAGGCATAATACTACTCGTAATGACGAGAACAGACTGGAGACTTGATCAAGAACTGCAGGTTGCCTCGGGAAGGCACTTGAACGTAGCAGACTCAGACACCTGCTCACCACGCAGCATCTGAGGGAAACACGACACGACAGGGCAATACATAGACACAGCACGGTGAATAATAGACAAGGATATGATGATTAGGGGAATAGGAACAGCTGGGAGCAGGAACGGAACGATAGAGAGAGAGAGAGAGAGAGGAGAGGGGGGAGAGAGAGGGATAGAAAGAGGGAACGAACCTAATAAGACCAGCAGAGGGAAACGAACAGAAGGGAAAGCATAATGACAAGACAATCTAATGACAAAACATGACACTAACCCAATACCTCCAGTAATAAAGGTAACTAACATCACACCCTAACCCAATACCTCCAGTAATAAAGGTGACTAACATCACACCCTAACCCAATACCTCCAGTAATAAAGGTGACTAACATCACACCCTAACCCAATACCTCCAGTAATAAAGGTAACTAACATCACACCCTAACCCAATACCTCCAGTAATAAAGGTAACTAACATCACACCCTAACCCAATACCTCCAGTAATAAAGGTAACTAACATCACACCCTAACCCAATACCTCCAGTAATAAAGGTAACTAACATCACACCCTAACCCAATACCTCCAGTAATAAAGGTGACTGTATAGATGTTTTCAGGTTCACATCTGATTGGTCAGGCTACTGTATTGATGTAGTCAGGTCCACATCTGATTGGTCAGGCTACTGTAATGATGTAGTCAGGTCCACATCTGATTGGTCAGGCTACTGTAATGATTTAGTCAGGTCCACATCTGATTGGTCAGACTACTGTAATGATGTAGTCAGGTCCACATCAGGCGGAAGGTCATACACAGGAGGAGACAGGTAGCTGGGTCCAGGGGCAGGTAGCTGGGTCCAGGGGGCAGGCAGAGGTCATACACAGGAGGGGAGGCAGGTAGCTGGGTCCTGGGGCAGGCGGAAAGGTCATACACAGGAGGGAGGCCGGTAGCTGGGTCCAGGGGGCAGGCAGAAGGTCATACACACGGAGGAGGCAGGTAGCTGGGTCCAGGGGGACCGAGGCGGAAGGTCATACACAGGGAGGAGGCAGGTAGCTGGGTCCAGGGGCAGGCAGAGGGTCATACACAGGAGGGAGGCAGGTAGCTGGGTCCAGGGGCGAGGCAGAAGGTCATACACAGGAGGGAGGCAGGTAGCTGGGTCCAGGGGCAGGCAGAGGGTCATACACAGGAGGAGGCAGGTAGCTGGGTCCAGGGGCAGTAGGAGGCAGGTAGCTGGGTTCAGGGGCAGGTAGCTGGGTCCAGGAGCAGGCAGAAGGTCATACACAGGAGGAGGCAGGTAGCTGGGTCCAGGGGCAGTAGGAGGCAGGTAGCTGGGTTCAGGGGCAGGCAGAAGGTCATACACAGAGGGTCCAAAAGGCAACAGTACAGGCAGGGAAAAGGCTAGTAA
>NW_025756217.1:0-6781 GCF_021184085.1 Oncorhynchus gorbuscha
AGCAGAGCTAGTTAACACTATAACACACTGTCTCTGTCTCTAGTAGCAGAGCTAGTTAACACTATAACACACTGTCTCTGTCTCTAGTAGCAGAGCTAGTTAACACTATAACACACTGTTTCTGTCTCTAGTAGCAGAGCTAGTTAACACTATAACACACTGTTTCTGTCTCTAGTAGCAGAGCTAGTTAACACTATAACACACTGTCTCTAGTAGCAGAGCTAGTTAACACTATAACACACTGTCTCTAGTAGCAGAGCTAGTTAACACTATAACACACTGTTTCTGTCTCTAGTAGCAGAGCTAGTTAACACTATAACACACTGTTTCTGTCTCTAGTAGCAGAGCTAGTTAACACTATAACACACTGTCTCTAGTAGCAGAGCTAGTTAACACTATAACACACTGTCTCTAGTAGCAGAGCTAGTTAACACTATAACACACTGTTTCTGTCTCTAGTAGCAGAGCTAGTTAACACTATAACACACTGTTTCTGTCTCTAGTAGCAGAGCTAGTTAACACTATAACACACTGTTTCTGTCTCTAGTAGCAGAGCTAGTTAACACTATAACACACTGTCTCTAGTAGCAGAGCTAGTTAACACTATAACACACTGTTTCTGTCTCTAGTAGCAGAGCTAGTTAACACTATAACACACTGTTTCTGTCTCTAGTAGCAGAGCTAGTTAACACTATAACACACTGTCTCTGTTCTAGTAGCAGAGCTAGTTAACACTATAACACACTGTTCTGTCTCTAGTAGCAGAGCTAGTTAACACTATAACACACTGTTTCTGTCTCTAGTAGCAGAGCTAGTTAACACTATAACACACTGTTTCTGTCTCTAGTAGCAGAGCTAGTTAACACTATAACACACTTCTGTCTCTAGCTATGCAGAGCTAGTTAACACTATAACACACTGTTTCTGTCTCTAGTAGCAGAGCTAGTTAACACTATAACACACTGTCTCTAGTAGCAGAGCTAGTTAACACTATAACACACTGTCTCTAGTAGCAGAGCTAGTTAACACTATAACACACTGTTTCTGTCTCTAGTAGCAGAGCTAGTTAACACTATAACACACTGTCTCTAGTAGCAGAGCTAGTTAACACTATAACACACTGTCTCTAGTAGCAGAGCTAGTTAACACTATAACACACTGTTTCTGTCTCTAGCAGCAGAGCTAGTAAACAATATAACACACTGTTTCTGTCTCTAGTAGCAGAGCTAGTAAACAATATAACACACTGTTTCTGTCTCTAGTAGCAGAGCTAGTAAACAATATAACACACTGTTTCTGTCTCTAGCAGCAGAGCTAGTAAACAATATAACACACTGTTTCTGTCTCTAGTAGCAGATCTAGTTAACACTATAACACACTGTTTCTGTCTCTAGCAGCAGAGCTAGTAAACAATATAACACACTGTCTCTGTCTCTAAGCAGAGCTAGTTAACACTATAACACACTGCCTCTGTCTCTAAGCAGAGCAAGTAAACACTATAACACACTGTCTCTAGCAGCAGAGCTAGTTAACACTATAACACACTGTCTCTGTCTCTAGTAGCAGAGCTAGTTAACACTATAACACACGGTTTCTGTCTCTAGTAGCAGAGCCAGTTAACACTATAACACACTGTTTCTGTCTCTGTCTCAAGCAGCAGAGCCAGTTAACACTATAACACACTGTTTCTGCCTCTGTCTCTAGCAGCAGAGCTGGATAACACTCTAACACACTGTTTCTGTCTCTAGCAGCAGATCTAGTTAACATTATAACACACTGTCTCTGTGTCTGTCTCTAGCAGCAGAGCTGGATAACACTCTTACACACTGTCTCTAGCAGCAGAGCTAGATAACACTCTAACACACTGTCTCTTGCAGCAGAGCTAGATAACACTCTAACACACTGTCTCTTGCAGCAGAGCTAGATAACACTCTAACACACTGTCTCTTGCAGCAGAGCTAGATAACACTCTAACACACTGTCTCTTGCAGCAGAGCTAGATAACACTGTAGCACACTGTCTCTGCAGCAGAGCTGGATAACACTCTAACACACTGTCTCTTGCAGCAGAGCTAGATAACACTATAACACACTGTCTCTAGCAGCAGAGCTAGATAACAATCTAACACACTGTCTCTTGCAGCAGAGCTAGATAACACTCTAACACACTGTCTCTTGCAGCAGAGCTAGATAACACTCTAACACACTGTCTCTTGCAGCAGAGCTAGATAACACTCTAACACACTGTGTCTTGCAGCAGAGCTAGATAATACTCTAACACACTGTCTCTTGCAGCAGAGCTAGTTAATATTATAACACACTGTCTCTAGCAGCAGAGCTAGATAACACTATAACACACTGTCTCTAGCAGCAGAGCTAGATAACACTATAACACACTGTCTCTAGCAGCAGAGCTAGATAACACTATAACACACTGTCTCTAGCAGCAGAGCTAGATAACATTATAACACACTGTCTCTCTCTGTCTCGAGCAGCAGAGCATGTTAACACTCTATCACACTGTTTCTGTCTCTCTCAGCAGAGCTAGTTAACAATATAACATACTGTCTCTGTCTCTAGCAGCAGATCTAGATAACAATATAACACACTGTCTCTGTCTCTAACAGCTTTCCTAGTTAACACTGTAACACACTGTCTCTATCTCTATCTATAGCAGCAGAGCTAGTTAACACTATAACACACTGTCTCTAGCAGCAGAGCTAGTTAACATAATAACACACTGTTTCTGTCTCTAGCAGCAGAGCGAGTTAACACTATAACACACTGTCTCTAGCAGCAGAGCAAGATAACACTATAACGCACTGTCTCTGTCTCTGTCTCCAGCAGCAGAGCTAGTTAACACTATAACGCACTGTCTCTGTCTCGAGCAGCAGAGCTGGTTAACACTATAACACACTGTCTCTGTCCCTGTCTCTGTCTATGTCTCTAGCAGCAGAGCGAGTTAACACTATAACACACTGTCTCTAGCAGCAGAGCAAGATAACACTATAACGCACTGTCTCTGTCTCTGTCTCCAGCAGCAGAGCTAGTTAACACTCTATCACACTGTTTCTGTCTCTCTCAGCAGAGCTAGTTAACACTATAACACACTGTCTCCAGCAGCAGAGCTAGTTAAAATTGTAACACACTGTCTGTGTGTCTGTCTCTAGCAGCAGAGCTAGTTAACAATATAACACACTGTCTCTGTCACTGTCTCTAGCAGCAGAGCGTATTAACACTATAACACACTGTCTCTGTCTCTAGTAGCAGAGCTAGTAAACAATATAACACACTGTTTCTGTCTCTAGTAGCAGAGCTAGTAAACAATATAACACACTGTTTCTGTCTTTAGCAGCAGAGCTAGTAAACAATATAACACACTGTTTCTGTCTCTAGTAGCAGAGCTAGTAAACAATATAACACACTGTTTCTGTCTCTAGTAGCAGATCTAGTTAACACTATAACACACTGTCTCTGTCTCTAAGCAGAGCTAGTTAACACTATAACACACTGCCTCTGTCTCTAAGCAGAGCAAGTAAACACTATAACACACTGTCTCTAGCAGCAGAGCTAGTTAACACTATAACACATGGTTTCTGTCTCTAGTAGCAGAGCCAGTTAACAGTATAACACACTGTTTCTGTCTCTGTCTCAAGCAGCAGAGCTAGTTAACACTATAACACACTGTCTCTGTCTTTGTCTCTAGCAGCAGAGCTAGTTAACACTACAACACACTGTCTCTGTCTCTATTAGCAGATCTAGATAACACTATAACACACTGTCTCTGTCTCGAGCAGCAGAGCTAGTTAACACTACAACACACTGTCTCTGTCTCTATTAGCAGAGCCAGTTAACACTATAACACACTGTTTCTGTCTCTGTCTCAAGCAGCAGAGCCAGTTAACACTATAACACACTGTTTCTGCCTCTGTCTCTAGCAGCAGAGCTGGATAACACTCTAACACACTGTTTCTGTCTCTAGCAGCAGATCTAGTTAACATTATAACACACTGTCTCTGTGTCTGTCTCTAGCAGCAGAGCTGGATAACACTCTTACACACTGTCTCTAGCATCAGAGCTAGATAACACTCTAACACACTGTCTCTTGCAGCAGAGCTAGATAACACTCTAACACACTGTCTCTTGCAGCAGAGCTAGATAACACTGTAGCACACTGTCTCTTGCAGCAGAGCTAGATAACACTCTAACACACTGTCTCTTGCAGCAGAGCTAGATAACACTCTAACACACTGTCTCTTGCAGCAGAGCTAGATAACACTCTAACACACTGTCTCTTGCAGCAGAGCTAGATAACACTCTAACACACTGTCTCTTGCAGCAGAGCTAGATAACACTCTAACACACTGTCTCTTGCAGCAGAGCTAGATAACACTCTAACACACTGTCTCTTGCAGCAGAGCTAGATAACACTGTAGCACACTGTCTCTTGCAGCAGAGCTAGATAACACTCTAACACACTGTCTCTTGCAGCAGAGCTAGATAATACTCTAACACACTGTCTCTTGCAGCAGAGCTAGTTAATATTATAACACACTGTCTCTAGCAGCAGAGCTAGATAACACTATAACACACTGTCTCTAGCCGCAGAGCTAGATAACACTATAACACACTGTCTCTAGCAGCAGATCTAGATAACACTCTAACACACTGTTTCTGTCTCTAGCAGCAGATCTAGTTAACATTATAACACACTGTCTCTCTCTGTCTCGAGCAGCAGAGCTAGTTAACATTATAAGACACTGTCTCGAGCAGCAGAGCATGTTAACACTCTATCACACTGTTTCTGTCTCTCTCAGCAGAGCTAGTTAACAATATAACATACTGTCTCTGTCTCTTGCAGCAGATCTAGTTAACACTATAACACACTGTCACTGTCTCTATCAGCTTTCCTAGTTAACACTGTAACACACTGTCTCTGTCTCTGTCTCCAGCAGCAGAGCTAGATAACACTATAACACACTGTCTCTGTCTCTGTCTCTAGCAGCAGAGCTAGATAACACTATAACACACTGTCTCTAGCAGCAGAGCTAGATAACACTATAACACACTGTCTCTAGCAGCAGAGCTAGATAACACTATAACACACTGTCTCTGTCTCTGTCTCCAGCATCAGAGCTAGTTAACACTATAACACACTGTCTCTGTCTCTAGCAGCAGAACTAGTTAACACTATAACACACTGTCTCTGTCTCTAGCAGCAGAACTAGTTAACACTATAACACACTGTCTCTGTCTCTGTCTCTAGCAGCAGAGCTAGTTAACATTTTAACACACTGTCTCTGTCTCTAGCAGCAGAGCTAGTTAACATTATAACACACTGTCTCTGTCTCTGTCTCTAGCAGCAGAGCTAGTTAACACTATAACACACTGTCTCTGTCTCTAGCAGCAGAGCTAGTTAACATTATAACACACTGTCTCTGTCTCTAGCAGCAGAGCTAGTTAACACTATAACACACTGTCTATGTCTCTAGCAGCAGAGCTAGTTAACATTATAACACACTGTCTCTGTCTCTGTCTCTAACAGTAGAGCTTGGTAACTCTATAACACACTGTCTCTGTCTCTAGCATCAGATCAAGATAACAATATAACATACTGTCTCTGTCTCTAACAGTAGAGCTAGGTAACTCTATAACACACTGTCTCTGTCTCTAACAGTAGAGCTTGGTAACTCTATAACACACTGTCTCTGTCTCTAGCAGCAGATCAAGATAACAATATAACATACTGTCTCTGTCTCTGTCTCTAACAGTAGAGCTTGGTAACTCTATAACACACTGTCTCTGTCTCTAGCAGCAGATCAAGGTAACAATATAACATACTGTCTCTGTCTCTGTCTTGAGCAGCAGATCTAGATAACAATATAACATACTGTGTCTGTGTCTGTCTCTGTCTCTAGCAGCAGAGCTAGTTAACACTATAACACACTGTCTCTGTCTCTGTCTCTAACAGTAGAGCTTGGTAACTCTATAACACACTGTCTCTGTCTCTAGCATCAGATCAAGATAACAATATAACATACTGTCTCTGTCTCTAACAGTAGAGCTAGGTAACTTTATAACACACTGCCTCTGTCTCTATCAGCTTTGCTTGTTACCACTTTAACACACTGTCTCTGTCTCTAGCAGCTTTGCTAGTTAAGACTTTAACACACTGTCTCTGTCTCTGTCTCTAGCAGCAGAGCTAGTTAACACTATAATACACTGTCTCTGTCTCTAGGGCAGAGCTAAGTTAACATTATAACACACCGTCTCTTTCTCTGTCTCTAGCCGCAGACCTAGTTAACATTATCACAAACTGTCTCTGTCTCGAGCAGCAAAGCTGAGTTAACACTATAACACACTGTCTCTAGCATTAGAGCTAGGCAACTCTATAACACACTGTCTCTGTCTCTAACAGTAGGGCTTGGTAACTCTATAACACACTGTCTCTGTCTCTAGCAGCAGATCAAGGTAACAATATAACATACTGTCTCTGTCTCTGTCTTGAGCAGCAGATCTAGATAACAATATAACATACTGTGTCTGTGTCTGTCTCTGTCTCTAGCAGCAGAGCTAGTTAACACTATAACACACTGTCTCTGTCTCGGTCTCTAGCATCAGAGCCAGATAACACTATAACACACTGTCTCTGTCTCTAACAGTAGAGCTTGGTAACTCTATAACACACTGTCTCTGTCTCTAGCAGCAGATCAAGATAACAATATAACATACTGTCTCTGTCTCTAACAGTAGAGGCTAGATAACTCTATAACACACTGTCT
>NW_025756218.1:0-6780 GCF_021184085.1 Oncorhynchus gorbuscha
CTGTCTCTCTTCCCATCTCTTCTTTCTGTCTCTGTCTCTCTTCCCATCTCTTCTTTCTGTCTCTGTCTCTCTTCCCATCTCTTCTTTCTGTCTCTGTCTCTCTCCCATCTCTTCTTTCTGTCTCTGTCTCTCTTCTCATCTCTTCTTTCTGTCTCTGTCTCTCTTCCCATCTCTTCTTTCTGTCTCTGTCTCTCTTCCCATCTCTTCTTTCTGTCTGTCTCTCTTCCCATCTCTTCTTTCTGTCTCTGTCTCTCTTCCCATCTCTTCTTTCTGTCTCTGTCTCTCTTCCCATCTCTTCTTTCTGTCTCTGTCTCTCTTCCCATCTCTTCTTTCTGTCTCTGTCTCTCTTCCTATCTCTTCTTTCTGTCTCTGTCTCTCTTCTCATCTCTTCTTTCTGTCTCTGTCTCTCTTCCCATCTCTTCTTTCTGTCTCTGTCTCTCTTCCCATCTCTTCTTTCTGTCTCTGTCTCTCTTCCCATCTCTTCTTTCTGTCTCTGTCTCTCTTTATCCTCTTTATTCTGTCTCTGTCTCTCTTCTCATCTCTTCTTTCTGTCTCTGTCTCTCTTCCCATCTCTTCTTTCTGTCTCTGTCTCTCTTCCCATCTCTTCTTTCTGTCTCTGTCTCTCTTCTCATCTCTTCTTTCTGTCTCTGTCTCTCTTCCCATCTCTTCTTTCTGTCTGTCTCTCTTCCCATCTCTTCTTTCTGTCTCTGTCTCTCTTCCCATCTCTTCTTTCTGTCTCTGTCTCTCTTCTCATCTCTTCTTTCTGTCTCTGTCTCTCTTCCCATCTCTTCTTTCTGTCTCTGTCCTCTCTTCCTATCTCTTCTTTCTGTCTCTGTCTCTCTTCCCATCTCTTCTTTCTGTCTCTTCCATCTCTTCTTTCTGTCTTTGTCTCTGTCTCTCTTCCCATCTCTTCTTTCTGTCTCTGTCTTCCCCATCTCTTCTTTCTGTCTCTCTTCCATCTCTTCTTTTTCTGTCTTTGATATGTAAATAATATATTTAATTAGCCCTGGCTGTGTCTCTCTTCCCATCTCTTCTTTCTGTCTCTGTCTCTCTTCCCATCTCTTCTTTCTGTCTCTGTCTCTCTTCCTATCTCTTCTTTCTGTCTCTGTCTCTCTTCTCATCTCTTCTTTCTGTCTCTGTCTCTCTTCCCATCTCTTCTTTCTGTCTCTGTCTCTTCTTTCTGCCCTGCCCTCTTCCCATCTCTTCTTTCTGTCTCTGTCTCTCTTCCATCTCTTTCACCCTCTCCCATCTCTTCTTTCTGTCTCTGTCTCTCTTCCCATCTCTTTCTTTCTGTCTTCTGTCTCTCTTTCTCATCTCTTTCTTTCTGTCTCTGTCTCTCTTCCCATCTCTTAGTTTCTCTGTCTCTGTCTCTCTTCCCATCTCTTCTTTCTGTCTGTCTCTCTTCCCATCTCTTTCTTTATGTTCTCTCTTCCCATCTCTTCTTTCTGTCTCTTGTCTCCTCTTTCCATCTTCTTTCTGTCTCTCTGTCTCTCTTTCTCATTCTCTTCTGTCTCTGTCTCTGTCTCTCTGTCTCTGTCTCTCTTCCCTTCTCTTCTTTCTGTCTCTGTCTCTCTTCCCATCTCTTCTTTCTGTCTCTGTCTCTCTTCCCATCTCTTCTTTCTGTCTCTGTCTCTTCCCATTCTCTTTCTGTCTCTCTGTCTCTCTTCCCATCTCTTTCTTCTCTGTCTCTGTCTCTCTTCCCATCTCTTCTTTCTGTCTCTGTCTCTCTTCCCATCTCTTCTTTCTGTCTGTCTCTCTCTTCTTCTGTTCTCTTCTTTTTCTGTCCTGTCTCTCTTCCCTTCTCTTCTTTCTGTCTGTCTCTCTTCCCATCTCTCCTTTGTCTCTGTCTCTCTTCCCATCTCTTCTTTCTGCCTCATTTCTATCACGCTCTACTCTTCTCTTTCACTCAAGTAATTTGAACGTGTGGACAGTATAGGTGTGTAAGTCTGTTTGTAACGGTGTGTGTGTTGTTTCAGGTCTGCAGCCTCACTCTGACTACAGCTTTGTGTTGGTGGCCTGTACAGCGGTGGGCTGTGGAGCTAGTCAGCCATCTACAGGACGCACTCTGCAAGATGCTCCCACAGGTACACACTCTCACATACACACTCACACACACAACAATAAACATTTTCAGTTTCCATTTTTGTTTGTTTTAGATTTGTTAATGTTACATCATAAAACATTCTCTCTCTCTCTCTCTCTCTCTCTCTCTCTCTCTCTCTGCCTCCCTCTCACTCTCTCTCTCTTTACCCCTCTCTCTGTCTCCTTCTCTCTCTCTCTCTTTACCTCTCACTCTCCCTCTCTCTCTCTTTACCCCTCTCACTCTCTCCCTCTGTCTCTCTCTCTGTCTCTTTCTCCTCTCTTTCTCTCCCTCTACCTCTCTCCCTCTCTCTCTCCATTATCTCTTTCTCCCTCTCCCTTCTCCCCCCTCTCCCCTCACCCCCTCTCTCCTTCTCTCCCTCTCTCCCTGTGTCTAGGAGTGTGGTCCAGCCCTAGACATGTGGTGGTAAACTCTACAGCAGTAGAGCTGTACTGGGACCAGCCCTTACACCCTAACGGACATGTGGCCAGCTACCGTCTACTCCGAGACGGTTTGACTGTGTTCGCTGGAGACAATAGATAACAACTACACGGACACACAACTGCAGCCCAACACTAGGTATTGGACCACACACACTACACACACACACACACACACACACACACACACACACACACACACACACACACACACACACACACACACACACACACACACACACACACACACACACACACACACACACACACACACACAGCACACACACACACACACAACTACACAAACCTAACAACTCATGAACACACTAACCATGGCTGACTAAAGCAACTACCTCCTCCCATGTCCATTCACATCTAACCACACACACACACACACTGACTAGGGTTATCTCTGTTGTATTGTTAGCAACTACACAAAGCTCAATATATGGACCCCCCTAACCATGGCTGACTAAGGATGCCAACTTCCTCCTCCCATGTCCATTCCCATCTAACCACCAAAGCAGATCAGTGTGTCAGGATGTCCTCCACTGTGACTAGGTTATCTCTGTTGTATTGTTGTGTCTTAGTCAATGTCCTACACAAAACACTGTAGAGCTCAATCCATGCTGAAGGATGTATATGGATATGTCCTCCACTGTGATGTCTGCTCAGTGTGTCAGGATGTCCTCCACTGTGATGTCTGCTCAGTGTGTCAGGATGTCCTCCACTGTGATGTCTGCTCAGTGTGTCAGGATGTCCTCCACTGTGATGTCTGCTCAGTGTGTCAGGATGTCCTCCACTGTGATGTCTGCTCAGTGTGTCAGGATGTCCTCCACTGTGATGTCTGCTCAGTGTGTCAGGATGTCCTCCACTGTGATGTGCTCAGGATGTCCCTCCACTGTGATGTCTGCTCAGTGTGTCAGGCTGATGTCCTCCACTGTGTGATGTCTGCTCAGTGTGTCAGGATGTCCTCCACTGTGATGTCTGCTCAGTGTGTCAGGATGTCCTCCACTGTGATGTCTGCTCAGTGTGTCAGGATGCCTTCAGATGTCTGCTCAGTGTGTCAGGATGTCCTCCACTGTGATGTCTGCTCAGTGTGTCAGGATGTCCTCCACTGTGATGTCTGCTCAGTGTGTCAGGATGCCTGCTCTGTGTGTCAGGATGTCCTCCACTGTGATGTCTGCTCAGTGTGTCAGGATGCCCTCCACTGTGATGTCTGCTCAGTGTGTCAGGATGCCCTCCACTGTGATGCCAGGATGCTGTGATGCCTGCTCTGTGTCAGGATGCCTCCACTATGATGTCTGCTCTGTGTATCAGGACTATGATGTCTGCTCTGTGTCAGGATGCCTTCCACCTGCTCTGTGTCAGGACTATGATGTCTGCTCTGTGTCAGGATGCCCTCCACTATGATGTCTGCTCTGTGTGTCAGGATGCCTCCACTATTATGTCTGCTCTGTGTGTCAGGATGCCCTCCACTATGATGTCTGCTCTGTGTGTCAGGATGCCCTCCACTATGATGTCTGCTCTGTGTCAGGATGCCCTCCACTATGATGTTGCTCTGTGTGTCAGGATGCCCTCCACTATGATGTCTGCTCTCTGTGTGTCAGATGCCCTCCACTATGATGTCTGCTCAGTGTGTCAGGATGCCCTCCATTATGATGTCTGCTCTGTGTGCCAGGATGCCCTCCACTATGATGTCTGCTCTGTGTCAGGATGCCCTCCACTATGATGTCTGCTCTGTGTCAGGATGCCTCCCACTATGATGTCTGCTCTGTGTCAGGATGCCTCCACTATGATATCTTCTCTGTGTGTCAGGATGCCCTCCACTATGATGTCTGCTCTGTGTGTCAGGATGCCTCCCACCATGATGTCAGGATGCTATGATGTCTGCTCTGTGTCAGGATGCCTCCACTATGATGTCTGCTCTGTGTCAGGATGCCCTCCACTATGATGTTGCTCTGTGTGTCAGGATGCCATCCACTATGATGTCTGCTCTGTGTATCAGGGTCATGATAATAAAGCCTATCCTATCAGTCCAGCTATGTTATTCTCTCTCTCTCTCTCTCTCTCTCTCTCTCTCTCTCTCTCTCTCTCTCTCTCTCTCTCTCTCTCTCTCTCTCTCTCTCTTGCACGCTCACTCATTCTATCTGTCTTTGTCTCAGGTCTCACCTGTGTTTGTGTAATTGAATGATTCAATATTTGACTGCTGTGTGACTGAGTTCAGTTAAATTCTGTTCCATTATGGAGCTGGAGATCAGTCTGAGTTTAGTTCAAATGTAGTTTCATTATGGAGCTAGAGATCAGTCTGAGTTTAGTTCCAATGTAGTTTCATTATGAAGCTAGAGATCAGTCTGAGTTTAGTTCAAATGTAGTTTCATTATGGAGCAAGAGATCAGTCTGAGTTTAGTTCAAATGTAGTTTCATTATGGAGCTAGAGATCAGTCTGAGTTTAGTTAAAATTCTGTTCCATTATGGAGCAAGAGATCTGTCTGAGCTCTTCAGTTAAATTTAGTTTATTTCTGTTTAAAATTCTGTTCCACATGGAGCTGGAGATCAGCCTGAGTTTAGTTCAAATGTAGTTTCATTATGAAGCTAGAGATCAGTCTGAGTTTCATTCAATGTAGTTTCATTATGGAGCTAGAGATCGCCTGAGTTTAGTTCAAATGTAGTTTCATTATGGAGCTAGAGATCTCTGAGTTTAGTTCAAATGTAGTTTCATTATGGAGCTAGAGATCAGTCTGAGTTTAGTTCAAATGTAGTTTCATTATGGAGCTAGAGAATGTGAGTTTAGTACCTACTGTTCCATTATGGAGCAAGAGATCTGTCTGAGTTTAGTTAAAATGCCACAGCGAAAGATCTGAGTCAGTTAAAGGGTTTATGTTTGCAGAACAGTTGTTAAATTTAGTTTATTTGACATGACATTTTCACCTCCTCCAACATATTAGTTATTTTTCCCTGTCTGAGAGCTCTTATCTGAGTTGACATTGACTCCGAGGAGAACATCAAATACAACAATGTGTTCAGTACCTACTGTATGGGAGTTGACCTCCCATCCTGAAGATCAGTCAAGGGATGTTTGAAGAGACATGTGTATTTGACTAAATTTTTCCTCCTCCTATCTTATCCTCTTCCATCTCATCCCTCTGTTTGTTGACCTCCCATCCTCTGGGAGAAGAGACCTAAATGTTTTCCTCCTCCTATCCTCTCCTCCCCCTCTTATCCTCTTTCCCCATCCCTCATCCCTCTGTTTGTTGACCTCCCATCCTCTGGGAGAAGAGACGTGTGACTAAATGTTTTCCTCCTCCTATCCTCTCCTCCCCCCTCTTATCCTCTTCCCCATCCCTCATCCCTCTGTTTGTTGACCTCCATCCTCTGGGAGAAGAGACATGTGTGACTAAATGTTTTCCTCCTCCTATCCTCTCCTCCCCCCTCTTATCCCTCTTCCCCATCCTCATCCCTGACCTCCCATCCTCTGGGAGAAGAGTTTGACTTGATCCTCTTCCCCCATCCTCATCCCTCTGTTTGTTGATCCTCTGGGAGAAGAGACATGTGTGACTAAATGTTTTCCTCCTCTATCCTCTCCTCCCCCCTCTTATCCTCTTCCCCATCTCATCCCTCTGTTTGTTGATCCCATCCTCTGGGAGAAGAGACATGTGTGACCTTCCCCATCCCTCATCCCTCTGTTTGTTGACCTCCATCCTCTGGGAGAAGAGACATGTGTGACTAAATGTTTTCCTCCTCCTATCCCTCCTCCCCCCTCTTATCCTCTTCCCCATCCCTCATCCCTCTGTTTGTTGACCTCCCATCCTCTGGGAGAAGAGACATGTGTGACTAAATGTTTTCCTGCTCCTATCCTCTCCTCCCCCTCTTATCCTCTTCCCATCCCTCATCCCTCTGTTTGTTGACCTCCCATCCTCTGGGGGAGAAGAGACATGTGTGACTAAATGTTTTCCTCCTCCTATCCTCTCCTCCCCCTCTTATCCTCTTCCCCATCCCTCATCCCTCTGTTTGTTGACCTCCCATCCTCTGGGAGAAGAGACATGTGTGACTAAATGTTTTCCTCCTCCTATCCTATATCCCTCCTTATCCTCTTCCCATCCCTCATCCCTCTGTTTGTTGACCTCACATCCACTGGGAGAAGAGACATGTGTGACTAAATGTTTTCCTCCTCCTATCTCTCCTCCCCCTCTTATCCTCTTCCCCATCCCTCATCCCTCTGTTTGTTGACCTCCCATCCTCTGGGAGAAGAGACATGTG
>NW_025756219.1:0-6779 GCF_021184085.1 Oncorhynchus gorbuscha
CTCATCTTATCCGGTGTCCTGTGTGAATTTAAGTATGCTCTCTCTAATTCTCTCTTTCTTTCTCTTTTTCTTTGTCTTGGCGGACCTGAGCCCTAGGACCTAGCATAGGACCTAGCATGATGACTCCTTGCTGTCCCCAGTCTACCTGGCCGTGCTGCTGCTCCAGTTTCAACTGTTCTGCCTGCGGCTATGGAACCCTGACCTGTTCACCGGACGTGCTACCTGTCCCAGCAGGAGCGGTAGAGATACTCTTAATAATCGGCTATGAAAAGCCAACTGACATTTACTCCTGAGGTGCTGACTTGCTGCACCCTTTGACAACTACTGTGATTATTATTATTTGACCATGCTGGTAATTTATGAACATTTGAACATCTTGGCCATGTTCTGTTATAATCTCCACCCGGCACAGCCTGAAGAGGACTGGCCACCCCTCATAGCCTGGTTCCTCTCTAGGTTTCTTCCTAGGTTTTGGCCTTTCTAGGGAGTTTTTCCTAGCCACCGTGCTTCTACACCTGCATTGCAGTCTCCGTATAAACCAATAAATGTCGTGATTGTGTCCCACTTGTTGTTGATTCTTCACATAAAAAATACAGTTTTATATCTTTATGTTTGAAGCCTGAAATGTGGCAAAGGTCGCTAGGTTCAAGGCGGCGAATACTTTCGCAAGGCACTGCACTCTAGATGCCCTCTGTCCAGCCTACAGGGTGACCCTGATTAGGAGCAGACGGGGGTCAATGTCCCCTGGAGACTAGACCTGGGGTGATCCTGGATGTCTGGGGGTCAACTGTTACACATCTAACAGAGTCCTCTCATAGTCCTACCAGGTGATCCACTAGGGTCCCTACTGTGTTGTCCCAGAGTCTCCAGTGGCCCTGTATATTTGATGTTGCTGGAGAAGGAGCTAAGCCTGGTCCTGATGGAGTCTCTCTTCTGACAACAGCCTGGGGGCCTTCAGCACAGAAGCCACAGCTGCTCCCAAAGTGGATCCCCACAAAGCAGTAGAGTACAGGGTTGATGGCGCTGATGAAGAAGCCCAGGCAGAGGGTGAAGGGCATCAGGGTGATGATGGCCTGGCGCACCCAACAGCTGTGCATCACCCCCAGGGTGTTCAGGACGTCCATGAAGGTCAGAAAGTGGAAGGGGAACCAGCAGACGAAGAAGACCAGCACCACAGCCACTACCATCTTCATCACACGGTCCTTGTTGCTGGAGCTCTTTTCCAGGCCGGGCTGTGCCCCAAGAGTGCTTCGATGCAGCAGTAATAGCTGGCGATGACTGTGAAGGGTACCAAGAAGGCCAGGATGTTCTTTGTCAGGGCCAGGCCAGGAAACCAGTTTGTCTGGGTAGGTGGATATATGAGGGCACATGCCATGACCCCCAGGTCCTCCAGGTGGTAGGTGTCTCTGAAGGCCTTGGTAGGGATGGTCATGAGGCCAGCAATGGTCCAGATCACACAGCTGACCACTGTGCCCGACACAGGTTCCTGCTGCACTGAGACTAGAGGATAGACAATGGCTCTGTAGCGTTCCACACTCATACAGGTGATGAAGTAAATGCTGGCATAGACGTTCAGAGAGAGGAGGCTGCCACAGCTTACACATCAGCCCACCAAACACCCAGTTGTAGTCAACGGAGTAGTAGACTGCCCAGAAAGGCAGGCTGATCAGGAACAACAGATCTGAGAGAGCCAAGTTTCCAATCTAGGTGTTGGCCACTGTTTTACGGTTGGACTTTTGACACAACACGAACACCACCAAGACATTGCCCACAAAACCAAAGACAAATTTGACACTGAAGATGGTTGGGATCAGCTTGTTCTGATGCAGAGAGGGAGATGGAATCACAGGAAGAAGAATTGTTCATTGGCTGATGAGTTGGTAGCCAATGAGAGATTAGAGTGTTGTTGCCTGTGTCCATGATTGCTTTTACAGTTAACTCCCACTAAGGCCTGTAAGAAGATCATGTCATATCAGCAACATTTTAAATGAGAGAGTTGCAATAAATCTGTAACTGTAAAAATACAATGAGACAGTTGTTTTGGAAAGCATGGTAATAAATTACTCAATGTTACATGCTGACCACACCACTTGCGTCATGTGCGTGAGCGTTGCAAAATAAATGTACACATACATGTTATTCAATCATTGCATCACACTGCTCGTGCACGCCAATGAGCTTCGGCATTGCCAAGCGCTAAAATAGAAGGCAGTTCTATTTGTGACGCTGAACGCGGTGCAAGTCCTGCCTCTCCCATCTCCTCATTGGTTTATAGAAGCAGATACCCACGTGCCATCTCCGCATTGGTTATACCCACGTGGGTGATTGAAAGATGAACTGAGGTTGGTCGGTCGTGGTAATACACCTATGAAAGTTAGATGCCAATCGCCATATAAGTCGCCATATAAGTCCAAAGAAGAAAAAGCCTGGCAGGAGGAGAGATGACTAGAAACGATTTGGTTTACCGTTATTGTGGATTAATTGTCGGAGTAGAGGACCTGTGCATTTCAGGTATGCAAACGTTTACATGTATATCCCAGGACAAATTAGCTAGTAACAGCAAGCTAGCTAAATAGGACAAATTAGCTAACAACTGCAAGCTAGCTAGCTACATTGCCATAAATGTTTAATGCTTTTCGACCTGTCCCCAAATTAATATAATTGGTTCAGAGTTTGTTTTGATATTTCAACCTGCATGTCGTGATCGCGTTTGGTGTGGGGGGGAAATGTATTTGCATATGATGGTGCACGTGCGTGTCCAGTCTGGGTGGAGGAGAACATGTGGTTGGTTATTTTAGAGAGTCTGGGGATTCTGGGGTTGGCCATATTCCCCCCTCCAGGGTCCCTGTGCATGATCAACTCCCCTACAGGGGCTGGCCTATACAACCAGCAGTGCATGCTGTATAGCAAAGTAATGAGCATTACATAACATAGCATTGTGAACAATCTGAAAGTATTGTACAGGTATGTAATATATTTATAATGAACAAAAAATATAAAAATGCAACATGCAATAATTTCAAAGATTTTACTGAGTTACAGTTCATATAGGAAATAGTCAATTGAAATAAATAAATTAGGCCCTAATCTATGGATTTCACATGACTGGGCTGGGGAGCCAGGCCCAGCCAATCAGAATGAGTTCCCTCACAAAGGGGCTTTATTACAGACAGAAATACCCCCAGCCCTCCCTCAGACGATCCCACAGTGAAGAAGCCGGGTATGAGACATCTGTAGCATTGTGTGGCAAAACTACACATTTTAAAGTGGCCTTTTACTGTCCCCAGCACAAGGTGTACATATTTAATGATCATGCCGTTTAATCAACTTCTTGATATGCCACCTAATCAGGTGGATGGTTTATCTTGGCAAAGGACAATGCTCACTAACAGGGATGTAAAACAAATTTGTGCACAACATTTTAGAGAAATAAGCTTTTGTGCGTATAGAACATTTCTGGGATTTTTAATTTCGGGTTGTCATGTTTTGTCATATATTGTCTTGTCATTATGCTTTCCCTTCTGTTCGTTTCCCTGCTGGTCTTATTAGGTTCGTTCTCTTTTTCTATCCCTCTCTCTCCCCCCCTCCTCTCCTCTCTCTATCGTTCCGTTCCTGCTCCCAGCTGTTCCTCATTCTCCTAACTCACTCATTTAGTCTTTTTACACCTGTTCCTATTTGTCTTCTGATTAGAGTCCCTATTTCTTCCCTTGTTTTCCGTTCCTGTCCTGTCGGATCCTTGTCTATTGTTCACCGTGCTGTGTCTATGTATCGCCCTGTCGTGTCGTGTTTCCCTCAGATGCTGCGTGGTGAGCAGGTGTCTGAGTCTGCTACGTTCAAGTGCCTTCCCGAGGCAACCTGCAGTTCTTGATCAAGTCTCCAGTCTGTTCTCACATTACGAGTAGAATTATGCCTTTTGATTGTAAAGTTACTTACTGGATTAAAAACTCTGTTTTCGCCAAGTCGCTTTTTGGGTCCTCATTCACCTGCATAACAGAAGGATCCGACCAAGAATGGACCCAGCGACTATGGATTCTCTCTACTCTACTCTCGAGTTCGAGGGATGCTCGGCAGACACGAGCAGGAATTGTCTGCTGCTCGACATGCCGTTGAGACCCTGGCCGCTCAGGTCTCCGACCTCTCAGGACAGTATCAGAGTCTTCGTCTCGTGCCACCAGCTACTTCCGGGTCTTCCGAGCCTCCGGAACCTAGGGTTAATAACCCACCATGTTATTCTGGGCAGCCCACTGAGTGCCGCTCCTTTCTCACCCAGTGTGATATAGTGTTCTCTCTCCAACCCAACACATACTCAAGAGAGAGAGCTCGGATTGCCTACGATCATATCACTCCTTACTGGTCGGGCTCGGCAGTGGGCACAGCTATCTGGGAGGCAAGCGCTGAGTGTACTAACAATTATCTGAACTTTAAAGAGGAGATGATAAGGGTTTTGATCGCTCAGTTTTTGGAAAGAAGCTTCCTGGTCCCTGTCTTCCCTATGTCAAGGTAATCGTTCCATAACGGATTGCTCTATAGAGTTTCGCACTCTTGCTGCCTCCAGTAACTGGAACGAGCAGGCGTTGCTCGCTCGTTTTCTGGAGGGACTCCACGCGAAGGTTAAGGATGAGATTCTCTCTCGGGAGGTTCCATCCAGCGTGGATTCTTTGATTGAACTCGCTATTAACATTGAACGACGGGCAGGTCTTCGTCACCGAGCTCATAGAAAGAGCTCGCGTTAACTGTGTCTCCCCTCTCTCCGACACTACCGTCTTTCCCCACTGACTCAGGTGTTGAGCCCATGCAGCTGGGGGTACGCATCTCTCGACTAAGGAGAGGGAACGGAGAATCACCAACCGCCTCTGTCTCTATTGCCGGTTCCGCTGGTCATTTTGTCATTTCATGTCCAGTTAAAGGCCAGAGCTCATCAGTAAGCGGAGGGCGACTGATAAGCGCTACTAGACGGTCCTCTCCGTCAAGTACATGTACTACCTTACGGTCCATCTACGCTGGACCGGATCGGCAGCTTCCTGCAGTGCATTAATAGACTCTGGGGCAGAGGGCTGTTTTATGGACGAAGCCTGGGCGCGGAACATGACATTCCTCTCAGACAGTTAGGGAGCCCACGGTCATGTTTGCCTTGGATGGTAGTCCTCTCCCCAGTATATTATATGAAACACTACCTTTAACCCTCACTGTATCTGGTAACCATAGTGAGACCATTTCTTTTTGATTTTTTTGTTCACCTTTTACACCTGTTGTTTTGGGTCATCCCTGGCTAGTGTGTCATAATCCTTCTTTTGATTGGTCTAGTAATTCTATCCTTTCCTGGAACGTTTCTTGTCATGTGACGTGTTTAATGTCTGCTATTTCTCCTGTTTGTTCTGTCCCCTCTTCTCAGGAGGAACCTGGTGATTTGACAGGAGTGCCGGAGGAATATCATGGTCTGCGCACGGTCTTCAGTCGGTCCAGAACCAACTCCCTTCCTCCTCACCGGTCGTATGATTGTTGTCCTGTTCTCTTCAAGAAGCGTTTGCATCCGCTCCTATCCTTGTTGCACCTGACGTCACTAAACCGTTTATTGTTGAGGTGTGACGCGTCGGGGGTGGGCGTGGGAGCCATTCTGTCCCAGCGCTCCGATACTGACGATGGGTCCACCCTTGTGCGTATTTTTCTCATCGCCTGTCACCGTCGGAACGTAACTATGATGTGGCTAACCGCGAACTGCTCGCCATCCGTTTAGCCCTAGGCAAATGGCGACAGTGGTTGGAGGGCGACCGTTCTTTTGTCGTTTGGACTGACCAAAAGAACCTTGAGTACATCCGTTCTGCCAACGACTGAATGCGCGTCATGCTCGTTGGGCGTTGTTTTTCGCTCGTTTCGAATTCGTTATTTCTTATTGCCTACTAAGAACACCAAGCCTCATGCTTTATCCCGTCTCTTTAGTTCTTCTGTGGTTTCTACCGATCCCGAGGGGATCCTTCCTGCTGGGCGTGTTGTCGGGTTGACTGTCTGGGGAATTGAGAGACAGGTTAAGCAGCACTCACGCACACACTGCGTCGCCGCGCGCTGCCCCTAGTAACCTTTTTTCGTTCCTGTTTCTACTCGTCTGGCTGTTCTTCAGTGGGCTCACTCTGCCAAGTTAGCGGGCCATCCCGGCGTTCGGGGTACGCTTGCTTCTATTCGCCAGCGGTTTTGGTGGCCTACTCAGGAGCGTGACACGCGTTTCGTGGCTGCGTGTTCAGACTGCGCGCAGAAGAAGTCTGGTAATTTTTTTTTCTGCTTCTGCTCCTGGTCTTGCTGGGTCTCAGTCTGTTCCTGCCATCGCATCTCTCCTGTTCTTGTTCCTGCCCTTGCTGTGTCTCAGTCTGTCCCTAGTTGTTACTCTCCTGGCCTGTTTGGTTCTGTTTGCTCTTAAGCTTTCAGTTCTCTACCCGTGTCTCATTTTTTTTTTTAGAGTAGTACCCTAGTTTCCCTTTTTTATCGTTTTCCGTTACGGTCCTGAGGAGAGGAGTTGGGTTCTTTCTCGGGACGTGCTGGACCGTTTGTGATCTATGATTTCTCCGTTGCCGCCAGTGTTCTCTCGAGAGCGCCAGAGGCGCTCGGTGAGGGGGGACTGTCATGTTTTGTCATATATTGTCTTGTCATTATGCTTTCCCTTCTGTTCGTTTCCCCCTGCTGGTCTTATTAGGTTCGTTCCCTTTTTCTATCCCTCTCTCTCCCCTCCCTCTCTCTCCTCTCTCTATCGTTCCGTTCCTGCTCCCAGCTGTTCCTCATTCTCCTAACTC